>NC_056734.1:645887182-645999682 GCF_019279795.1 Protopterus annectens | reverse complement strand
ACTCAGTTTCTGACCTATCCAATTTTCTGAATTTCCCTCTGTGATATTAAAGATAGTAACCTAAATTCAAGAACAGGGTGTGAGAATGGAAAGTCTGTGGAGAAGAGGAAGTGCAACATGTCTGCCTCACCTGGCTCAGTGTCAGCCTCAAGTGAAACCCATAACGTTTCTCTACGCATCTGTTCATATTTGCATGTGTCCACATGTTTGGATGAAGGCAAATGCTGAAGCTTTACATGTTTCCACCACAAGAAAAACATAAATACTTACACTATGTTATGCCTGTCACTGCATTTTATTGTGTGCACTATTCAATGCAAACGTATACTGAAATTCATATTTGTCTCCAGCTTGAATCTCTCCCTCTTCCCTATATTAGTTTCTGAAAATTGGGAAACCTCTGGTAATGGAACCCTAGCTGGATGGCTTAAACCAGTGGTAGATGTGAGGACAGTAAGAGGGAAACAGAAGTTAAGGGTTGCTGTCAGTCTCATAGGGACAGTGGCCAAGCAGAATCTTTGGTAGACAGTTGTAGAAGCAGACAGTATGCATGAAAAATTAGAGAAGATTTTACTTATTATGATATATAGGGGAAAGTGCTTGTTTTTTGTGGGTACTGCATACTTGGCTACTTTGTATCTGAAGCAGGTCTGTGGTGACCTATAGTGCTGTAAGGGAATATGTTTACAGCCTAAGTTTAAATAGCCTACCCTACTAGTTCAATTTGAGAATGCAAAGAATACACACTTTTTCTTGGACCCACTTTAAACATATTCCCTTTGATATTCTGCAGACTGAGAGAGGCCATCTACTCGGTAAAGATAGCTAGACATTAATAGCTATGTTACAAATGAGTATGATATAATTCTGAACATGAATTCACAGGAGAACATATCTCCAACAGTTTTTTTTTCCCTATGGTGGACGTGTTTTTTTTTTTAACTACGGTGCTCATAAAGTGTGGTGGTACTGCTACATACGTGAGAGGCTGTATGTGATTAGTGAGATGCCTACATAGCAAACTTAAGGAAGATAAGACAAGGGGTAGATTTTGTCAGGGCATGAGCAGGCTGAAAGACAGAGGATGATGGTGCACTGCTGCGACCCAGAAAGCCAAGAAGAGGGAGAATGAAGGTGGTAGCTAGCAGTCCTCACAAAAGTAAATAAGGAAGATAACACTAAATAAAGGTGACTCATTTAAGTAAGGTGGTGGGTGTAATAGAGAACTTCTTTTGGAGTGAGGGTACTAAACAGCAACATGTGCGTTCTAGCCAGATGAGTACAGACTGTGAAATATTTGTGAAAGGAACAGAGAGAAAGAGAGAGAGAGAGAGAGAGAGAGAGAGAAAGAAAGAGATTCAATCTTCTAAAAAATGCATACCTTGGACTGCAGAAAGGCCAGCAGGGACAGCCTTCTCAGATGTCCATTTAGGCCATGGCACAGTATATAATATATAGTGGTGTATGTCAGTGCACAATTAAAACATTTAGATGGGACTGACTGTCTAGATGACTTTTTTTATATGTGAGAAAAATCTCCTAAGTAAAATGGGCTACAGCAAAAAGAGCAAAACCTGTCTTGTAAAAGACCGTACTTATCGCAGTAAGGACATCAATTTTTTTTTTTTTTTTTTTTTTACAAATGAAGTTACAGAGAAGAGAATTATGCTTTTGGGCAACATTGGTGAGGATCACAGTAGAACAGGAGTTATAATTAGGCTGGGAGATGTGTAGGTAGAATTTACTTTTTCAGGAATGGCTTTGAGGAATGAGGCAATGTAAGTCAGTGATGGAGAATTACTTATGCCTTTTCTGAGAAAAGGGACTTAGCAGACTAGATGGCGTACTGACTCAGATTTCTTCATCGCATAACTCTTTTGGTTTAAATTTTCACAGTATTCTTCATTTGCTAACTTAGAAAGTTGTAAAAATTAGAATCCCAGCATGAAATGAGTAAATTAGCATTTAAAGCAGTATCCAACAGCTTCCATGAAATGTATGCCTGTTTGAACAGATGAGTTAGATGTGTCTATGTGTTTGTTGTGAGGAGGTTATTATTCACACGTAAGTTGGATGTCTGCTTGCACTTTTTAACAGGCCATTCTGCCAAGATGGCACTAATCATGTTTGAATCAGGAATACTGCAGTACTGTGCTTTCCCAAATGCAATGAGTAGAAATGCAGATTATCCTAACTGTAAAGTACTATACAGTATGTTGTAGTTTTGAAGGCTGCTTTAATGGGTGAAGTCTGAGGGCAATCCCTTTTAAGGAGTGATATACTACACTGCGGGTTCAGTCTTGTCTGTTTGTCTTTGAAAGTTTTCTTGGCCATTAACAGCTCTTTGCATAATCATGCTAATACTGAGAATGTAAACATTTCATTTAAAAAGGCTGCAGAAACTGACTCCAACCATGAGGATTTCCTGCTGCTGCTGTTTCTGCTGTGTATTTAGTAATATTTTAGGTATCATGTTTTGGTGAGCTAAACCTCCCTTTGGCCTACATTACATCCTCATTAACTCTTTTAATGGGTGGTCACTGCTACACACCCTGATTCTTTCCTTTTGCTTGCACTGTTAGGGTCACTTCCTCCTTACTGTTAAAGTTTGAACAAAAGACACATTTTAAATGTCTAAAGCATCCAGAGTGCCATGCGTCATCTGACCTTGATTTAGAACTGTCAATGGCTATGTCTATTTTGCGTTACCCACTATTGGCACTGGCAGTGCAAGATCTTCCATGCAGCTTGATAATTTTTACAAATGGAACAAAGAGATGTGCAGAGGAAGCACCATCACTCAGATATTGTTTTATCCAGCAAAACTGAAGAGAATGATGCTGGCAGATAAGTCTTCCCTTCCACCCAGAAGTGGTCGTTCAACCTAATATATCTTCTCTGAGTTTGATATGATTTGCTACGATGCAAGCACAGTTGTATCAGTTCCACCTTTCATAAGTGTTAGAAGATAAACCTTTAGTATAGCAAATGCTCATTAGAAAATTCATGATAAGGATTCTTCACCAGATGTACCCCAGCCAGAAAAGCTAGGTAAATAAATGTCTTCCCTCCCAGTTATGTCAGACATTGAGAACACCCTATTCTCTGCCTCACTATCAAGGGAATTTCTCATTTGTTGATACTTGCAGCAGAATGAAGGACTGTTTCATATGGCAGTCAGATGAGATACAGGGACCTCCTGAACTAACTTGAGCCAAAAAAACTTAGCAACACCTCCAATGACAGAAGCCTTGATACCAAACCCTGATTCTTGGGAACCAGACCATTTATACTTGGTGATGGGTTCATGTAAATATCTTAATAAAAATTATATTCCTGATCCAGCCACGGTATCTGCGGATACCTACAAAGTATCTACTATCACTCCCAAGTAGGCATCTACCTAGGGATTTACTCAGGACTGTTCGTCATCATCATCAGTCTTCCTTTATCCCATTTTGTGCACAGGGTCTGGATGTTGTGTCAGTGGTCACAACCTCTGTCAGTTTAAACATTTTATTTAAAAAGGCCCCAGAAATTGATGCTAACCATGAAGATTTCATGGCAAAGATAAAATACTGAGCCACTTTAGGAAGAAGGTGTACTCATCTGCCAACCAGCCATTCAGGTCTGTTAGTTTAAAAACACGTGTTAAAATAGCAAGGAGCACTGCTGTCTCTGTTAAAATACAAGGCTAAGGAGATACCAGACAAATTCCTGAGAGATACAGTGCTGAATCAATGCAGTTTATCCTCCCAGATTAAAAAGTCTCAATCAATACTGACCGTGATCTTGTTGATTGATCCTGCAGGTCAGCAGCTTTGGGATTGGTTATAAGGAGACATAACTGGCTAAGGACTATCTCATCTGTCTGACCATTTTAAAGCTCAACTTCTTAATGTCCCACCGTAGAAAGTCAAAGGATGCAGTCAGTGAAACAGCCTTTCACTACCAATCACAAATGCATGGTAGAAATTATCAAAAATAAAATTTTCCTCTCCACAGAGGAAAAGAGAGAGAGAATAAAGGAAAAACATTTTAAAGAAAAGGGAGCCCAGTACATGAAAAAAAATGGCAAGATTAAAAAAGGAAGCCTATAGACTCAAACGTCTAAGGCTCTGTGAGAGAACAGCTATGACTAAACACAGCTTGCCATCCCCAAGTCCACGAAATTCCACCCCAACCCACCATCTCTTTAACTCAGTTGCCCTCCCTCTGAAATACAGTGTTTAATAAGAGAGAGATTTCCTGGGACTTTATGTAAAAAAGTGGGACAAATCACAGAAGACATAAGACACCTGGGTACTGTGACTATTAACCCAAGAGTACAGACAAACTTTATTAAAATACACTTGACAGGAATATCACTGGTGTCCAGAAAAAAGCCACGTGTGTTAAAGTCCTTTCTGTGCATGGGGCCGTAGAGACAGTACTACATGTAGAATAGGACAAAGGGTTTTACTCAGGACTGTTGCTCATCATCATCAATCCCCCCTTTTCCCCATTTTGTGCATAGGGTCTGGATGTTGTGTCAATGGTCACCATCTCTCTCAGTTTAAACATTTTATTTAAAAAGGCCCCAGAAATTGATGCTAACCATGAAGATTTCCTGCTGCTGCTGCTTCTACTCTGTACTTTATAATCTTTCAGGTATCATGTTTTGGTGAAGTAAACCTCCCTTTGGCCCACATTGCATCCTCATCAGCTCTCCTACCTTCTTTGACAATCATGCCTGACTGTTGCAGGTCTTCTCTCGCACAATCCATCCATCTCTTTGATGGATGCCCTCATTTCCTCTTGCCTTATTCCTGCCTGTCCCAAAATCTTCTTACCTAGACTGTCTTCTGCTTCTCTGCACATGTGCCTGGACCACTGTGATTTGTTTTCTCTTTCACCTCCTCTGCAATTGGACAAACATTTTTGCCTATATTAGTCAGTCATCTGCTTATGTGCAGATGCAAATCCCTTTGATTCTGAGCAAAGCATTACTTTAGCCAACCATCTTGAAAATATCCTGGGTGTGACAGAGAACCCATAGGAGAAGGAGGTGAACCGGAAGTTTAATCCCCCTACCTTGAACCTGAGGACTACTCCTGCTTCCACGAAAATGGCCTTAGGTTCAAAGGTTCTTAGGTAGGTACCAGGCTCGCTACCCTTGTGGGTCATTTTAAGCATAGACAATTTCTCTTTTTGTGCTCGAAATAACTTATCCCATTTTTGGATCCCATAGAGACAGGTCTTAGATTTGTCAAAGATAAACATGTTTTTAAAGCTTTCAGAGTTCAAAATATTAACTTTGAAAGCCTTTCCTCCTTCCCAAAGCCTTCAAAGTAACATTGGATATTAATTATTCTTTCCTCTGCATGCCCATAACCAAAGCAGCCAGGCAATACCTCAGGTTCAAAGTAGGAGGATTACACCTCCAGTTCAGAGGTGTCAGAAATAGACCTGTTTGCTTCTCCAACAAACATGTAACTACACGTGTTGCACAAGGACAGTATTTCCAAAGGGCTGGGAAACATATGCTTTCACCATCAACTGGACAGACCTATTTTTGGATGTCTTTCCTTCAATCCCTATTCTTCTTTGGATAGTACTAAATATACTAAATGACAAGCCAAAAACAGTATTGAACATTTGATCTGCTTTTACTGCACTTAAGTGTTGCATTATACCTGAGTTGTGTTTCTTTCTGACAAATAAAATACCCTTCGTCTGCTAGACTAGCTAAAAGATTGGTTATTTGTGATCAAACACTGATTTATTTAAAGTATTTTACATGTAGCATACTAAGGTATGTATCTTATCATTATGAGTATTTTATGTCCATTGTTAATTTACATTCCTGGCTTATTCCTGAAAATAAATAGTGTTCTATTCTGGTTAATATAACAGTAGCTATAGCGCTTATGACATTATGCAGGGTTACAGGGACATGGATTAAGGCAGGAAAACCTTCTGAAGGAATCTCCCTTTTTCCAGGTGATGTACCTAATATGGAAGAAATGTACAGTGGTTGATGATACATAGTTGTCGAGGTCAGTTAACCATCAAATATCAGATCAAGATTTTGCACAAAGAACTCAGTCACATACTAGTAACTTTTGGGAATCCATGAATCATCCCTCACCTTAATCTACCTGGGCCTGCTACTGTCAATGTGATATTATTCAGAGTCAGTATCAGTCAATTATTTTTATTTATAAATAAGCAGCTGTTAAATGCTGTGAGCATGATCAGTGTAAAGAAACACGCAACAAAGTGTGATGTGCATAATTATGAAATCTCAGACATTGCCCATAATATACTGTAATGGCGTCCCTGTCATTACAACAGAGCAAACAACAGAAGAAACTTTCCATATGAAGTTGAAATTATCAGTATTTAACTGCTTTACAGTATAATTATGTTTATGGATACTAATTAATGTTTTATATCCATATGTTTGTAATTATTGTTAATGGGATATGTTATCTTAAAATAAAGGGCTGAGCCATCAATACCTGCATCATTAACTGTTCTGTATCCACCATGGTGTAAATGTTTCTTTACAAAATCCTGAGGGATGTAGAGGAAAACAAGATAACCTTTTTAATGTCTTAACTTACCTAATTAATGAACAATAATGTTTCACCAAATGATGGAAGCTGCAAATAATAACTATCTAGGAAGATCAGGGTAGGCACTGCATCAAGCAGTAATTGTGTTTTGTCAGAAAATGAGTATGAATGTGTAAGCATTGCATGTATTACGTTATGATTAAATGACAGATGATTTCCTCAGTAAAAATTTCTAACCCTTGTAACTCTTCTTCCATTTCATTAAAACACTTCAGAATGATAATTACTGATCAGATGTCTCTGAGAATGGGACTAGATCCTTATGTTGCAGTGCAGCTAAATTTAAAATAAAATCACTTTCTCCTTTTGTTACCCCTCTAAACTGATACACGGTTTATTGTGCTGTTAAGAAATCAGTTATGTGAAGCTTTTGACTTCATTTAGTATGGAAGGGATTGGCGATGATACGGGTTTAAGAAAGTACAGTGTTTATCAGTGATCCTCCTTCATGTAGTACACATCTCCATCTGAGGACCATGTTACCTCAGATGGTAACCATCATGGTCAGTGTGATCCCACAGGTACTTATACAGATAAACAGTTTTGACCATACTGTCAACACATTGTTGTTCAATTCCACCCCCCCCCCCGTTATATGACTTTTACAGCTATGTGGATAAATTAAGGAAGTAGCTGAAAAATACTGGGTGTCAATTTCTTAACAAAAACAGACAGTGCTGATTATTAATTTCTTATGAAATCTACAGTGCTTCATTGTTTAAATGTTGCTTATCTTTCTCCATATTGAATGCAGCTATTTAAATATGTCACTAAAATGAGTTAAGTGATTACAAGATATCTTCTGATGCTGCATCTTAAGAAGCTGCCATAATTCAGCTGTTGTTAATCATCATCATCATCAGCATCATTACTTTCTTTTCCTCTTTTTCATGGGATCTGGGTGTCACAGCAACAGCTGTCACCTCTTTTAATTTTTAGCAACTCTTATATCTTATTTGACAGTTATACTAACCGTTGCAGGACCTCTGCTTTATGAAATATTTTCTGCTTTCCTACACATGTAACCAAACCACCATAATCGATTCTCCTTGAACATCTCAACAATCGGGGCTACTTTGGCTTTTTCTCATTTCTTTAAATATCCCACAGTGTTTATCCCACTTCCTTTCTCAAGTAACTCAACTCTATCACATCAAGCGTTTTCAGCTGCTCTTCCTTCACTGCCTAGGTTTTGTGTCATGTAGAAGCTCCAGTCACACCTCTGTTTTGTACACCTTACTTTTCAGCTTCTTTGGCATTCTTCTGTCATGCTCTGCTTCTGGCACTTTGCCCCATATGGCTGCAACACCTCTGATTCATCCAGGCTTCTGTCCTCCTCAGCCACCCCTCTGAGATACCTGAAGCTAATAACCTGTTCTACTATCTTCCCTTCTATATCTATTTTCGGTTTCTTCAGGTTTCTCCCATTTGCTGTCATGACCACTGTTTCATCTGTACTCACCTTTATCCCATGTGCCTCCAGTTTTGCATT
This sequence comes from Protopterus annectens, assembly GCF_019279795.1. Classification (NCBI taxonomy): domain Eukaryota; kingdom Metazoa; phylum Chordata; order Ceratodontiformes; family Protopteridae; genus Protopterus; species Protopterus annectens. The sequence continues at coordinate 645,991,570 of NC_056734.1, read as the reverse complement.
CTATTTTCCTATCATTTTCTGAAGTTCCATTTCAGCATCTTGCTGTAATATCATACTGTCTGCATAAGGCAGCTTTGTTGATCTGTTTCCTACAGCCGGTTTGCTAATGCAATCTGTCGTTAAAAGATGTACTGCCAGCACAGCTGTCTGGAATTATATAAATAATTATATGTCCTTTGTGAATATCAACATGACTTATATGGAAGTGTGACAATGAGAGATACTGTCAACACAGTTATCTGGAATTTTATAAATGGTTATGTGTCATTTGTGAATGTCAACATGTTTCATGTAAGATACTTGTGTTACAAATGTGTTAAAACTGTATGTCAGGTGTACAGTATATCAAACTGCTGGTGTAGAAGTGTGTGTTGCAAAGGTTTTTGAAAAGTGCTTAAAATGTAAACACGGCATGCCCTACTGGAATAGAACAGAAATGTACGTGCACTCTTGTAACTGTTTACATGTATATATTTTAACAGGGGAAACTGAAATACAGAAGGTTAACTTCCAAAACTTCAGACAAATAGCTGAAAATAAATCACTTTATGGCTGAGCCATAAGAAAGATTTTATCTTCAGATTCAGTGCAGCAACAGACACAATGTCTGTGCTGAGAAATTTTCTATATTGTCTTGGCAGTGTTTTATGACTTCCAGGATCAGCGAAGATCTGAGGAAAAGCCCTTGTGCATGTATTTTTACAGGTAGATTCCAATACTACTAGCTTTCAGCAGTGGGGGGTTTACTTGGGATAGACTCAGATAACAAGAAATTATGTCATTCTGCAAGCTATCCCAGTAGTAATATTTGAGATATTAATTTAAGAAGTCTCTGAGAGAGAGAGACTGCATTCTGTATTCTGTCTTTGACCTGACAACATCAACTAGAGGATCTATTCACCACATCTGCCTTGCTGCTCTAATTAAGTGCACTAGGTTATAATAATCCTCTTAGAAATAGTCAGGAATATAGCATAGCTTAGATAATTTTCTTTATTTGTTTGAGACTATCCTGCAATGTTGTTTTAAATATTTCCTGTGATTTTGAACTCTGATATCACTGTAAATATATATTAAGTATTTTCTTGCTCTTTTAATATTTATTATTAAATATATTTAAACCTTTCATTGTGGCTTGGTCTGTCTAGAGATAGTTAAGCTCTGAGAGTACTTACATATTTATTTGGTGACACTGTGTAGGCCATCCTAATAGCCTTGCTCTTGGTCAAACTGCCATTTGTATTGATAGTAACATTACACAGTAAGATTGGGCACTCTTTGTTAAGGGCCTTAAAGTAGCTGATAAAGAGTTGGCTGTTGGCACTGATAACTACCTTATAGTCTGGGCAAAAGAGGCTATAGATAGTAACCCTGTGCCAGGCTTTCCCAGAGGTGTGTTTATGTGTGTGTGTGTGTGTGTGTGTGTGTGTGTGTGTGTGTGTGTGTGTGTGAATCAAACCTCAAAGTGTGTGTGTGTGTGTGTGTGTGTGTGTGTGTGTGTGTGTGTGTGTGTGTGTGTGTGCATCAGCTACTTGGGCAGGGACACGAAGCACTGGTTGGACAGGGAGGATACTGGAGTTCTTGGCTTGGCCACTCAGCTGAGATCTCAACTGTATGGCTGTGCCAGTGGGGAGTCTTATTGGGGATCTGGAGAGAAAGAGGAAGAAACCAGCCACAGATTGACTGTGGTCTCTGTGTGCTGTTAAGGTGAATTGCACTCCATGCAGAAAGCTGCATCTGGAAATACTGCGTGTGTACCTGTCATCCTCCCAATGTATGTCCGCCACTGGTGGTAGTGCTGAGGATTGAGGCTCCTTGATTACTGGGCCAGTGGTGGGGCATCACATAATCCATCTGCGTCTGAACAGGAGTGGTCTGAGAGCTAAATCCTAATGCACACCCACTTCCACTGGGAACCCCTATTTTAGTCTAAACACTGTTCTTTCATGCATTATCAATTCCTTTACACAACCTTCTCTAGTTCTACCAGTGCTTTTGTGACTTTGAACCATCATATGACTGCCCAAATCAGCTTTCTTGGAACCTTCTCATATGTTTTCTCCAAGTCTAGGACCGCCCAGTTGGATTCCTTCCTAAATGCCATCTTTCTCTCCTCTGTCTGTCTATCTGATTGCAATTACTGTTTGGTTATACTGCATCCTGATCTGAATCCAGACTTCTTGTTTGCCATCTTACTTTCTACAACTCTGCATATTCATTTTCAGTTATTCTCTTCAGTACTTTCATGCTGTGTGATATGATACTTCTACAATGCCTACAGTCATCATTGCAACATCAAACACCATATAGCAAGAAGAATAATTAAAAAGGCAGAGTAAAATATAACTTCACACCTTTACCAGAAAACAGTTTGCTGTAGTTGCCTGATCTTTACTGTAGTTGTCAGAAATCATCAGGATGGTAAAATTTAATTAGCGAACAAGAACATTTAAAAGTCGAGGGTTAAGAAGCCCTTGATCAAAACTCATTTATCATTTTTTTACATTCTGGGTACAATAATAGGTTTCTCCCAGCTATCACCCTCTGTCCCTATTGTTTTCTTTAATTGATTTGGGAAGATTAAATATATAGTGATTCTTCTGTTATGAAAAGACTTTGCAGACACAGTTCTGTTGCCCATGCTGTTCTGTGTTGCAGGAATACTTTGTAGGCTGACAAATATGGTTTGACAGCTGAGAAAAACTTTACAGGACAGCATGTAGATGCAGTTCTGACTCTGCTTTACCCCTTTACACTATCATTGTTGTACTAAAATGGATGGATCCAGCACACTAGCTGGAATATATTCAGCTCTTTTTGCTTATAAATCATCGTGCTGCCTATACCCTGACTGTAACTGTGCAGACTCATTAAGCATATTTGGTTCTCAGCAGCCTGCTGACTGACAGATATCAACACTACTAATGTTTAATTTACTAAATGTAAGTGGTACCTATGATGGATAGCAAAGTATTTCCCCTAAGTGGGTACTTTTTCTTTAAGGCATCTGTTTACTGTGGTACTAGCAGCCTAGTGTAGATAATTATGTATGTACTACATCTCTGTACGCTTCTCTTCGTTCCTTTCACTAGATGTTTTTTTGTAACTCCGCTTGAGTGGGTCCTACTTTATAATTCTGGGTGCTTTTCCTAGCTCAGCAATTTTCATGTACAAAAAAGAGCCTTATAGAACACTGCCACAACTATTGTTATTAGTATGCCTGCCCTGTTAAGATCTTGGGACTCTATTCATGGTCACTGACGTAACGTGGAGCAGGACTGGTATGTATGTGTAACAAAGAAGTGAGCAATTTTCAAAGTGTTGAACACAATGGGACAAGACTTCATATGTGGTCTTGCCCCAGTGCTAAAGTTCTGCATTCCTTGTATGCAGCACATATGTAAACACCTGCCTTTCCAACTGTATGCAATTCAAAAAGCCATCACCATTAGAGTACCTATTAGTCTCAACAGGGTAAGTTATGGGGCAGAGTCTGCATCAAACATAGTGCTTCAGCACAGTGAGGCCTCTACCTGATAATATGTTGTTCAAAAGTCAATGCTGAGCAACGTATTAGTGCCGTCTGAAAAATAAAATAAAATCACTAAAGTGCTCTATTGCATTGCTGGAAAATTCCTATCAGTCATGAAGTCTTCTAGAATGCAGGTAAACCTGCTACCGCAGACAACATGGCCGTCTCCCCCACACATTGATGCTGGTACTACTCTAGTTACACTCATTACAATAAAATGATAATAGACTCTACTGAAGGTGTGTACTGTACCAAGCTGCACTGCCACATAGCACAATACAACTGTTTGGCTGCCAAGTAGTGGTGGGACTGAATTGTGCTTAGTCATATTTTGGATGCACTCTATACAGATTGCTTCCATATGCAGTTCATAATATACAAGGAAGGATTGCATACTTCCATTATTGACCTTGACTCATGTCTGTGAAACACAATCCAGAAGGTCAGTGTACCACATGGACTGTGTAGAGGACTTGTATTCCTCAGCACACTATATATTGAATACCAGGTCTCATCTGTTTCCTAAGTTTAAGACAATCAAACAATTTTGCCTTAACAGCCACTGTCTTAATATTCTACTCTGAATTAGTTGTCCGGCTATAATTAACATCAGCATGTGTTTTAAATGATAAAGGAATAACATCACAAAATGGCATTGAATATACTCAGGCTTCCTTATTTTCATTTCCACTCTGCATGTTTATAAGGATTTAGGCTGTTGTGCTGCCTTTATTTAGACACATTGGTGCCTGCAGACTCGATGCTTGCTCCTTGTTAATTAAGTTTTTTCCTTGCTGGGTTCCCTCTTTAAATAAGCAGTGTTCAGCATCAGTCAACCAGGACATTAGATTGGAGTAACATGTGTTTTCAGATTTTAGAGAGGTATGAGTGTTTATCTTTTTGTGTGGCACTCATCTTCGCACATTACTCATGCGCGTGTAATACCCAAAGTGGACTTGACTGATTTTATATTCCTGTATTGTCTGCACATCTTGAAGTATATGATATGATCCAAATATTACATCAGATAATCAGACCTCATTACTCTTTCATTGCCTGAAGCTAGTCCAAGGCAAATATTGAGGTTGTCCTACATTTTTAAAGCTTAGCTCCTCCAGGAAGATGTTGACAAACTTAACAGAAGAATTTCAAGAAGTGAGGATGACATCAGAAATATCCAATCAGATCTATTGGGATTATTTAAGCCCTTACTCCATGCAATGTTAATAACATTGTCAACAGATCCATAGCAAAGTGGAATAAGAAATTTATCCCTGTCAAAACTGTCATCAGGATGACACTCTTAGGGTGCAGAAGGTAGCTCAATATACAGCAATTCTGTGCTCTTATTTAAGTAAACAACTCAAGAAGTTATAAATGTAAGAGCTGCATTTGTTCTAACTAAACTTGAAGGCATATTTTAGTCATTGAACGGAAGGGAGTATAATAAACTAGCAATGACAATTTAGAAAAGAAAAAACAGTCAGAGATACTCAATACCCCTGACTGTTTTGCAAGAAAGATCCAGACATAGAATCATTGTTGTTGTTATTGAGTCTTTCTGCTTTTCCCGGTTAGGGGTCGCCACAGCGGAACTCCAGTCTGCTAATGATTGGTAGTTGATTTTTACGTGCCGAGTTACCAGCCCTGATGCACAACCTACAACGAAGGTACGCCCATTCACGCATGTCTCCACGCAGAAGACGCTCTAGCTGAGAATCAAACCAGACAGCGTCTTACTGTGAGGCGACAACGCTACCGCAGCACCACCACTGTGGGTAGACATAGAACCATTGTCCATATCCCATTTTAAAGTTACTCCAAACATTTATGTAATTTAAGGCTTCTAGTCTTCTTAGTTTACCTTGGTTTCATTATCAATAAATAATTAGGGCAATATCCCTGTTCAAGGTAATTTGCTGTTTAACAGCCATTAAGTCCCCAAATACAAAGGTTGGTACTGACTGCCTTCAGAATTATGTAAGGAACATTCCCAAAATATTATCAAAAAGATGTTACATGTATGTAATAAAATAATTTCAATTCAGGGGAGCCCTCTTCTAAGTATCAGTGTGACTATAGAGCTTATCCAGCAGAGAAGACTGAGAATTCTTATCCCTTTGGAGGTATCACAGCATTTTGTTGTATTTGACCAGAGGGGAAGTCTGCATGAATTTTCTTTGCCTTTTCTAAAGTTTTAAGCTGGGTAATGACATGTCATAGCTGGTTTATCTACAGTATGGATTATTTTTCAGTGTTTTTCTTGTACAGACTTATTTTTGGTTTATCTAGGATTCATCTTGCTCTTTTAGGCAGTTTCTTATTATATATAATATATATAAGGGTAAGAAAGAAAGTGGGAGATACAGCCGGGGGGGGGGGGCAAGGGGAAGGGACCAAGGTAGAAGGACAGCTGCAAGGCAAACAGAAAAAAGATATGGGTGAGATTAAAGCAGAGGTGAGGTGCAACCCCACCTCTCCCCAAACTCCAGGAATGTATCCAAACTTCTTTTACCTCTATATGAGACCCGGCCAAAAATTCATGCCTGCTCCTTAACCCTTACAAAACAAAATGAATGCTCTTCACCCCAAACAATATAACAACCAAAAGCAATCCTTCCTAACTACATCAGCAAACAGCACTAAAATAGAAACAGTTACACACAATGAACTCCTAGAATTTGTCATTGACAAAAATCTAAAATTTGACTACCACATCTTACAAACCATAAAAAAGACCAATCAAAAATCAGTGATTTGATTGGTTGAATTTTATTTTTAAATGGGGGCTTTTTGGGAAAATAATTGGTTCTGATTAAGTCCAGGCTTCCTGGAAGAAAGTGCTTGACCATATTTTTTGAATAAACTTGTGGCAACTGTCGTTTGGATTGCTGTCTTTTTGGACTATTCTTACTCAAGCACCAATTCAGCCAGACAAAAGAGGATAATTTTTTCTTGGTTTCTTTGTGCCTTAAAAAATTAAAAAATTACACAAAATGGTGTCAGGTAACATGCATACATATCTTCAGCTATGCAGCTTGCCCCCCCCCCAAGTTCAAGAACATTAGAAATATTTTCATATTAAGAGCTGTATCTCAAGAATTTTACCCTCAACACTGTGGAGCATGGTGGCATGTGGAAACAAAAATAATATCTGCAAACAAAAAATGATTGACTTTAACAATTGGCATAGCTTCTGGTGTCAGTTCAAGGGGATCCAGTATTTGTCAGCCTTGGAAAAAAATGGTTGACAGGCCACGCTGCTTTACCAGAGATGGTCTGCACTTGTCTCCTCTAGGCTCTCAGATACTGGCAAAGGCATTAATTAGCCACTCCTACTGTGCCTTTTTTATGCAGTGTCAAAATAACCAACCTCCTAAAATAATAACACCCTCCCTAGATAAAATCAAGGTATTCTGCTTAATGCTAGGAGTCTAAACAAAAAACTGCACTCCCTGGAAGCACTCCTCAATTTAGAAGATGTTGATGTTTGTGCAGACATGGTTCAAAGGTGTGGAAAGCACTCCTGCCATGCAGGACTACAATGCCTTCCAGACATTCAGACTGCAAACTGAGTGGGAAAGAACCAAAGGAGGAGGTGTATCCATCTTCATTAAGGATAAGTGCACCTCAATTCTGGTCAAACAGTATGACCGTCTTGAGCTACTCTTTGTCCAATTAACTATGACTCTCTTAAGTTACTCTATGTCCAATTAACTATCAGCAAAGCCCCCTGATAGATCATAGCTAGCTCTAGGTCCCCCACCATGAAACAGGAGAAGCATACCACATGCCTGGACTTACTGAAGTCACTTGCCATACAATATAACACCTTACTCATAGGTGGTTTTAATTATCCTGCCATCAACTGGGAAACATACATGACCACAAACATGCTGGCCCAGAGGTTCCTAGTCTTTGTCAGTGCAAATGCTCTGGTACATCCAGTCAGCACACCCACAAGAGGTTCATATTTCCTGGACATAGCACTCACTAACATGGGAGAGCATTGCATCCTCCCCTGTGTGATATCCTCCCTGGAAAAGATTGTACCATATATCAGTCTTGTTTGATGTAATTATAAGACCAGATACCCCCATCATGCTCAAAAACGCTTAATAATTTTTAAAGACAAATTACCTCCTACTAAATGATGGCATAAGAAGTTTCAAATCCCCCTCAAACACAGATAACATGGACTGCTATGCAGAGGAGCACACCAATTCCCTGTATAACCACTTAAGCAGTTGTATAGAATTGGCTGCACCTGACTGGATTAAAATCAGGTCTCGCTGAAAAAAACAAGCAATCCCGGTGGACCCCTAGTATAAACAGAGTATACAAGAGAAAAAAACTAATGTCCAACAACAAGAGGAAACTGGCTCAGCAGTGGAAGAAATCTCTCTCTATCTTAAACAAACAAATTAGAGATCTTATCAAGTCCTACAAAGCTAATTATGAAGTCAAAAATAGCCTCCCTATCAAAGGATAATCACAAGGCATTCTTTAACTACATTTAAAATCTAAAAGGGAATACACAGCTATGCGTTGATCTGGTTGTGGATGGCACCACCCATACTCAACCGGAGGTAAAAGCCAACCTGCTAGCTGACAGACTTGGAACAAACTTCACCCCTCTGACCCCTCCAGTCATTCCCCAAAGTATACCTGCAACGATTCCTCAGCCTATTATCTCGAAGGAGAAGGTCATCTCAGCACTCTCTAAGGCCAAAAACACAGCATCAATAGGACCAAACAACATCACAGATTGCCTTTTAAACAACTTAAAAACATGACCTAGCAGACTCACTTGGATCACTGTTTAACCACAGCCTGAGAACTGGCTATGTTCTGGCAAAATGGAGGACAGCAACAGTAATCCTTCTGCACAACGGGGGACCATCAACAACCACTAGGAATATTAAGCTCATAAGCTTGACTAGCCTCATCTGCAAGGCCATGGAAAGAATCAGTATGGACCTTATTAATAAGGACATAGGTAATCTCCAAACTCAGGACTCAACCCAGTTTGGATTTGTTACAGGTAGGTCATGCCTATAAATCATGTTTGACTTCTTCGAGAAAGTCACCAAGGTCCTGGATGAGGGAAAAGACGGTGCACACTGCCTATCTTGACCTATCCAAGTCATTTGATACAATGACCCACTCAGGTATTATAGGAAAACTCTTCCAAATGGGAATTAACCTATACATTACCAGATGGGTAGCCAGCTGGCTCACTGACAGGACACATACTGTCAAAGTGGGTGACTTCACCTCTAGCAAAAGATCAGTTACCAGTAGCATACCCCAGGGTTCTGTTCTGGACTCCTTACTGTTTGAATTTATTTCTCAGAAGTCCAGCCAAACTTGGACAGCTTGTGCCTGACCAAGTTCACTGACAATTGCAAATTAAGAGCAATCATTGAGCCTGCCATCAATGATAATATACTGCAGACATGGATAATGCAGAAAAAGTATTGGTGCTAAAGCCATGGATTAAAGCTAAATGCAAAAAAAAATTGCATTATTCTTCCCTTTGGGAAAGCTGCCATCCCTGTTAATTACATTACAGGCAGCACCCCATAAATCTAGAACCAGTGCTATGTGATCTGGGTACTCAGGTTGATAGCAACCTGAACTTTGACCACCAGATATCTACAGTAGAAAAGAAATCCTTCTACATGGCACATCTTATAAGTAAAAGCATCACATCTACATCTAAGGCAGTTATAATTCCATTATGCTCGGCCCTCATCATACCAACAATTGAGTACAGTGCTCCCATTTGCATGTACCTAACCAGACACCTACAACAATTCGAGAGACCACAGAGGTTTCTCACCAAGAAATTACAGGGTACACAAAACAAGTCTTATTCAGAAAGACTGAGAGCACTGTCACTGTATTCTGTCTCCTGCAGGTTGCTAAGGGGTGACCTGTTCCTAGCTTACAGGGAATTATCTGACCCAGCCCTAATAGAAATGCTACACATTAGTAAATCAAACTGCACAAGGGTCACTCACTCCAGGGATCTTAACCTAGCCTCTGACATGAGCAGACCATGCTGGAGAGATACATACATCACCCAGAGACTGCCACTTCTCTGGAGCAAGCTTCCAATTCATGTGAAAATGACAACCTCCATGACCCTATTCAAATGCATCCTAGATCAATTGATGAATGACTGGAAATTCACTCCTGGCCTGGCACCCATATACCTCCTGGATAAAAGAATTTGGTATTAACTACCATAGACCCTCACCTCTGCAAACTTCACTCACCTAACCACTGATAGTTGGGGCAACTCAGGATAAATATGGCTAAGCTTGTAAGGGCTCTAGGACCATTAGCCTAGTAACCTTCTATGAACCTATGAAGCTATGAACTTATGGTATATGTGCATACTGATATTATCACTCTGGAATACATAGAGTTTAGTATTTAAAAATTGTTTGCCAAAGGTTATGAAATTTATGAAATATATTCATATTTTTTGTAATGTAAAAATGGAGTGTAACAGCATTCTTGTATGGGGGCCTCTGCAAGCAGTGGGCATTTTAGACAGAAAAATGTTGTGTAAGATAAATGATCCCATGCAAACAATGAGTGTTAGACCATCAAGGTATAATAACAAAGTTGTACAAGATAAACATACCAAAAGATAAAAAATGATTCGCATTTAGTTCTTATACTGAGACCAATATTTTTTAAACAGTGTGTTGTACATTAGAGAGCAATGTGTCACCTCCAAGGTGACATGAATTGGTTGACAAACAAAGTGGAACTGTCATTATGTGATGTACAGGGTTTGAGATATTGAAGTGTATTAGCAAACAGTTATGAAAAACAGTTTTTATATATATATATAGGTGTGTGTGTGTGACTGTTTATATAAATATATATATATATATATATATATATATATATATATATATATATATATATAAATAAATTCTATAAAAACAGATTGTGACATTGTCATGTTGAGGAGTAGCGTATCTAAAGTATGACTGTTAGTAAAAACATTCCAGTAAAACTTTAGAATAGTGAGAAAGCATCTGGAGCTATAAATGTTTGACTGTTATGAGTATTAGCAATATTTTCATATCAGCATAAATATTACAGATCCTGTGAACTTACAAGCAAACAAATACTGCATCAAATGCCTAACTTTTAAAAGTACACGATTTTGTTACTGATACTTGCCATCTAACATACATACTGTTATAGATTAGTACTGTTGTTCTGAAGTATTGTGAAAATATGAGGTGTATAACTGGCAATTTATTGTTCAATATAGCTGAAGAGTAGTACAGCAGGTAACATTGTTGCATTACAGCAAGAGGTTATCCAGTTCAGTTCTCAGTTAGGGTGCCTTCTGTGTGGAGTCTGCATGCCATCCTTGTGCTTGCACAGGTTTTTTTATGGTTGCATTGCTTCTCTCACCAACATTCTTAAGACATACAGTAGATGTAATAGACAGCCTAAACTGACTATAGGTGTGCATGCATGTGCGTGTGTGTGTGTGTGTGTGTGTGTGTGTGTGTGTGTGTGTGTGTGTGTGTGTGTGTGTGTGTGTGTGCGTGTGTGTGCGTGTGTGCGTGTGTGTGTGTCTATGTGTGTGTGTCTGTGTGTGTGTTTGTGGTATTGAAGAACAACCATGGCAGGGATATCCATCCAGCAGTGTGAACAAAGGCTGTAGATGATAGTCACTGTTGATGTGATACCTTTGCTGTGTGTGTCTACAAATGGGGAATAGATGGATGGATTGCAAAGCAACGATGTACTACCTAGTTTTATCCCTCATTGTTGGAAAACTCTAGAACACATGAGCAATTCGCCCTCTGCTGTATTGTGTCTGCTTCCACACATGTGAACGTATAGCTATCATGAATGAATAGTCCATTACTTGTCAAACATATATTCTATTTTATATTTTTCATAACTAGCATCATAACATTGAAATTCATATAAGCTGTGAACTTCTCACTAGAGAATATGGGAAAACAAAGTGGGTTCCTTGCTTAAATGACGTCAGAAAACATGGGGATTAGTTAGTTTACTTCTGCTTAGAATTAAATGAGCTATTTCTGAGTTGTTTTAATGTATCCACAAAGGAAAAATGATTCATCATAAACGTTCCCAAAGAATGGACCAGACTGTCACCATTTATTAGGAAGGTACTACAGTGGAGAAATTCAACATGCTCTTGGACAACTTTATAGTGGGCAAAGTGTAAAGTGTTTTCTGGAATAATTATTCAAATATTATGTTATGTTATGACATATCATGTTATGTTATGTTATTTTGAATTAGATAGGGCCACGTTTATGCTATTTTCATTGCTAGGATGCCATGAGGGCACAAACAGCCACTATGACTGCCTGGATAAAGCCCTCCCTCCCTCCCAGTCAGGTCTTATCTCAGCACTGGAGGTACCCAAGCGGCATGATGGTTGTCTACCACAGTGGTAAACAAAATCACATACCTAAAAACATAGTTTAACTGAGCTACGATTCAGCTACCTGTAGTGAATCCAGTAATAAATATTGTCCACTCATATGAAAGGATACTTGCCTGTGAGGTTTTGCAGGATTCAGTATTGGGCATGGTCTTTTCCCATGACACCTCAGAAGGTCCAGGATTAGAGAAGTTGTGTGAAAATAGAAGCTTCTCCACCATCTATTTTTTTTTTGAAAGAAAGATAATGGATCTAGGAAACAGAAACTCAGGAAAATAATATACAATTACAGAAAGCTGTTTGCTATGCACAAAAGAGTACTTGTGGTATTGATTGCGTTGAGAATGCTAAGAGTCCCAACACATCAGGTAGAAAGACACATGTAGCTGACAAGATAGGTAGCAATGTCATTTAAGGAGGTTGTGATGGTAGTGGAAAGAAATAACTCAACAAAGTAAAGGAATTGCTGCCTGTATAATCACATCATATAAACTAGTGACAGACATTATAAAAAAAGAAAGAAAGATGGTAGAATGAAATGTGAATAAAGAAGTAGCACCTATAGAAAATGGAATATTATTATCCATCCTTATGGACAGTTGCTAAGATCCCTATCTCAAAAAGTAGGTGTAGTCCTGTACATCATAGTCTTCTCTTTGTAAACACATTGCACAGAAACAATTCAGGAGGTCAACGTTAGTAGTGCAGTGAATGCAGCAGAAGACAGTGAAGAGAGACTTGAATAATTCAATGTGTGTAGTGCAATGAAAATGAGGCCAAACGGTAGTGCCTAACACAGACATATAGTACTTCAAATTAATTCGTACAGAGAGGTGCCATCTTTCATGAGCTAGTTATATGAGAACAAGATGGCAGAGAGGATGTATTGTGTGCAGCTCAGAATGACTGCTAAGAAGAAATATTTGCTCTCAGAAATGTATGCTCTGGATGTAGTTGTGAGTAAGCAATCTCAAAACCTTTTTTTCCCGGTAGTAAGCTTGCATTTAATTGTTTGCCTTGGTGGGGAACTTTCAAAGATAAAGCAATCAAACATGCAAAACCCAGCAGTAATATTTTAGAAAGACTGTTTACAATGACAGTGAAAGTATAGCAAAAGCTTCCATTTTAAAGACCAAAAATCATAAATGTATTTCAGTGTGTGTAAGTGTGATTTGATAATATGCAGTGACTTGATTTGTTTCTGAACATGACATGTAGCAGATAAGGGGACTTGGTAAGGACTGTAATTGTGATGTCTTTTATGCTGCATCTGTAGTTTCAGGCGTAGGGAAGTCTGAGGTTGGAGTGTGTCAGAGTATCCCCTCATTCTGATGTGTAGTAACCTTGCAGTCAGTATATGTTGTTAGCAGGAGTGTGGCAGGAACAGCTCCCCATGCCTGCATTTGCAGGCAGAAGAAACCACCCCTCTTCTAAAATGCTTTATTCACCTTACAGAGGATGTCAGAATTCAGTATGCCACAGGTTGAATTATATATTTTTGCCTTATGAGATCACTGTTTCAAATATGAAACTTGTGATAAACAGCTAGGCACATCACTACATATTAATTAGCTGTGAAATCTGGGTAGCTAGTTTGAATAAACTTCAAAATGTATCTCTCAAAACAATGATAGACAAATGCTAACCTGCAATGTAATGAATAATTATATGATATCTACTATGTATATTATATCTTTAAAACTGTCAGACCTGTGTTTGCTGCAAACCATCTGTTGCAGCATTTTTATTTCTTGAGTCATGGCTGAAAACAGTCTCTGGAACAGTCCACTTACCCAGTTATCAGACAGAAATAAGTAAATATATTTAGATGCATCAGTATCATAGAGCACCTCCTGGTACTGATAGTAGAGTCTGACCATCAACCTTCCTCCCTTATGTGTCATTCTCCATAACCTGTTTGAAGTCAAAGGCTTCCCATCACCATTCCTGAGTCTGTGTTTTATGTTTATTAATCTGCCACAGTTTCATGTCTTATGATTATCTTTGTGTGCTTTCCTATGATTACTCCTGAAATATGCTGTTCATAGTGCCCAAATTGTAGCAATGAGGTGCTTCATTGTGCAGGTGAGTACATATAGCCTTGTGTGCTTTGCTACCTTCTGGTCATGCTGATACTGTGAGCTATACTACACAAACAGCAACCATGTCTACAGTTCTCCTGCATGACTGCTTCCTGTAATACAGCAGCAGTAATCTGTTGTAGAGTCCTTTTCATGATGTACTTTCCCTAGTCTGCCCTAATACACATCTGAGCAGACCTGGGCCATGTCATGGTGCGAACACCATGATATTTAATAGGGTACAGCTTCACAATAAGTGCTTCTGAATAGCAACCAAAATGTGCTAAAGAATTACATAAGTTATATGCTTTTGTATTGGCAAGTTTTCCACAGAAGTCGGATTGTAATGTTTGGTACAATTGTATGTCATGATTGTGATGTTTCTCTGTCTAACCATCTTACAACTTCAGCAATATTCAGGTTTCAAAATACTCAGCTGCTTAATCATTTAATTTCTTTACAGTTTGAGCAATTTTCACATTTAGGAATATTTTATTGTTACTTTACTGTGCCAGACTGAGGAGGTGGTAGTAAATGACAAAACAATCTACATGCAAAATATCTGAGTTAGATTTTCATGAAAAAAGATATAAAAGAACTCTTGACATTTTATACCTGAATGGATTTAAAAGTGATGGGTTGGTGATCTTCGGGTTGGTGACCTTCTTTCAAGAAGGGGTGAATATGGTGCTATCATGACAAAAGCTTAAGTAAATTTCTAGCACATTATATTACATACTGTGAAATGCAGATGGATTTAGCAAAAATAGGATACTGGAAAAACAAGATGTCTGATGGACTCGTCCTGTCACTGGTCCCATTTTGTGTCTGTAGGGCTATTGCCTGTACAATCTCCTTTCTGTGTGATTTCAGACACAGCTTCTCAATCAGTTCTTCATTTCAGGATTAAGATCAGATAAGCATTCCATGGAATTTATATTCAGTCTAGTAACCCTTACTGCAGCCACAAAGTTAGGCGGTTCACATTTCTCTGTCCTGTCAGTGAAAAGCTAGATTAATGCTTAATTATCAAATTCTATAAGCCCAGAAGTCTGATAATCTGTGGTTGTCAATTAAAACTAGTCTCTCTGTGGGAAGCAGTGTAAGTGAAAGATGTACAGTGAATTTAAAGCTGCTGTGTTAATTCATTTTATCTGTCACAAATTTAACCTTTTCATCACTGTTTTTAACTATAGTTTAACTGAAAATAAAAGTTGCCTGTTGCAGTCTCAAGGCCGAGTGCCTGTTTCAAGTAATACTGACAGAAATTAGTTGTCAGATACTAGAAAACTCAGAAAAAAATTGTAGCAAATGTTCCTCTGACAAGCAAAATGAATTTTTTGGATTAGTGTATGTAGGCAACATTTGCAGAGGCATTTATTATGGAGGATTTCCCTTCCCTTCAACATGTTTTATACTGTCCTTTAAGAGTCTGATTTAACTGATCATAGTTCTTTCTCTTACTCATTGCCACTTCTCTTTTCTTTACAGCACCATCTGTTGTCCCAATCGTACATCAGGTGAGCTCAACCATGAAGAGCATCACATTGTCATGGCCGCAACCAGAACAGCCCAATGGGATTATCCTCGACTATGAGATTCGCTACTATGAGAAGGTACATTATCCTCTCTGTAAACCTAATACTAAATTAGCATTTTGGGACCATTTTAGGAGTACTTGTTCTTTTAAGAGAGTAGAAAAACAGTATTGTAGGCAACAGTTTGGCTTCGGTAATAGAAAGTATATATTTAAGCACTTCAAGATGTGAATCCCTGGAGCTCTATACATCATAGGATAACACCATAAAGAAAGAGACAAACCCCGGAGCTTTTTTACATTCTGTAATTATGTACACTGACCTCTGTATGGGATTAAGAAGTACAGTTTTAGCGGGAGATGATCAGGATACAGAAGGACATTTCCCTCATACTACTAATGAGTCAGACCAATCACAGGGGATCATGTCTAATTAATTAGGCACAGCACATGGATACTGAGTCAGACCAATCACAGGGGATCATGTCTAATTAATTAGGCACAGTACATGGAAACTGAGACTGGAAGTATTTCTTTGGGGAAACAGCCATCATGTTCAGGAAGCTAGACCACATAATAGAAATTTTGGAAACACATATACTGTATTCTCCAGAAGGCAGGAGTGCTAGAATGAGAATCAGTGAAGTGTGCTGATACCTTACATGAATGAGCAAACTGTAAAGAGATGACTTATTTCCCAGCGAGATATATGCTACAGCAAGTGTAGTATATTTCAAAGATGAGGATTTAAAAGATATTTGCAGGAAGGAAAAGGACACTGTGCCATTTGATTGTTAGGGAACTTAGCAGGAAACCACCAAGTAGCAGCTGACCCGCTATATGAGGCACATACTCACTGTGATGTTCAGCCAGTTATTGAGATACTCAGTATGTGGATCAATGTTCTAGAAGTAGTGCCCATGACTTGTGGCACCTAGCTGCAGGTAATGTGCATATGACCTGTTAGACACAAAGAGCTGTGCAAACGTCTTGTCATAAACTGTCTCCTCCCCAGCAGAGGGACATAAAACTGCATCCCAGGAAGAAGAAGCAAATGGCTCTTTTTCTCTTTGTTTCATTTTTGTTGCAAACGTGTGCTCTGTTTCTGCAAGAAAGTTTTCACCGGTAGTTAATCTGGCCCCTCAACTTCTGTTTTCAGAGATCATTAAAAAGCTAAGTGCTTAAATAGGATAGTCTATTTTTCTTGTTATTTATCTATTAGCTTGTGACCAGTTAATCAGGAAACCCCTTTTAACCTGTTTTCCAGAGCATGCAGGCTTGTAAAGCCCTTGTAATCACATGAGTAAGCTCCCTTTTTGCTTAGGAGAGTCACAGCTAAGGTAGACTGCCAGATTTGAGTGGGTTTCTCTAGAAAAATCCATGGAAGTAAAGATGTTGGGCTGGGACAGAAGAAACTAGAAGCCCTTTTGCAAAGCATCAGAGTCAAAACAGGCATCCATTTCTGCGGGATGGTTTATTCTTCCAAACAAAAGCTATGAAAATGAGTATTGCCTTAAAGAGATGTTTACTGGGTGGAGGACCATGAAAAAAAAAACAAAAAAGATTCTTCCAAAGATCAGAAGAATGCATATGTTGCATTTGACAGACCAAATGATGCATAATAAATTAAGGAGGTTTCCCAACCCCTGATCTTAGTCTGTGATTTGGCTGCTGGCCTCTTTCCAGTTCCACTGGAGGCAGACATGTCAATGGTTTCCATTACATCTTTCCAGGCCTTCTTCTATCATGTAAATTCTGTTGATGCTGAGGTTACCATTTCTAAAGCAACTCATTGCAACATCCACATAGAAGATGTGGCTACAACAGGCAAGAAAGAATTGTCAGTTTTTACTTTGTTAGTACAAAATGCCCACAACAGGGGCAGAATGGCAGACTTTAGCAAATTTACTTGGAAGGCATATGCAGCCAAGCTGGGGTCTTCTCACCATTCACTTTCCACTGGAACTCATGTGCAGGCAACACGTCTCCTCTGTTCAGGCCTTACAGATTTTGATAACACTGCTGGCTGTCCTTCTCTGCATCCAGAAAGGTCTGCCCTCACCACATTTCAAATGCTTTTCCAAAGCTTTTTTCACAATATGGCAGAACGCATAGTAGTCCTCCACCTAATCCCCATTTTGGGTTCACTGACCATTAACAGAAAAAGGTGTCTTTCTCTACTAGACATTTGGATTCTTCTTCCAAAGATAGTGAAGTTGCCCATTTGATATGCCTCAGATTTGGGATCTGTGTAAAGAAAGTAATTTTCCCTCTTTATATAGGTCTTAGACAATGTACAAAATGTACTCTTACCCTAAATGGAGCAAGAGCATTCTCCATTAGGGTGTTAATGCACAGGTAAAGCCTAGTAAAAAACGAATCCATCACTACAGGTAGTATATTAAGCAAATGCCCCACCAAACCAAACATGGTTTTGTTTTTAGCAAGCATAAAATAAAAAAAAAGAAAGAAAAAAGTGAAAAAAAAGAACTCGACTAGTAAAAGAAAAAGCAGTAGCAGTTACAAGAACTTGACATTTCACTTAAATCTAACTAAGCTTGGTTTAAAAGGCTGCATTGAATGAGGTGAAAGAAAAATTCTATTCTGTGAATGTGTGTGCATGTGTTTGTGTGTGTGTGTGTGTGTGTGTGTGTGTGTGTGTGTGTGTGTGTGTGTGTGTGTGTGTGTGTGTGTGTGTGTGTGTGAGTATGCACGCCTGTGTGTGTGTGTCTGTGTGTGTGTGTGTGTGTGTGTGTGTGTGTGTGTGTGTGTGTGTGTATATGTGTGTGTGTGTGTGTTTGTGTGTGTCTGAAAGAGGGAGAAACAGAGACAGAGAGAATGAGTAAGATGAAGAGTACGTACCTTTCAGCATCTTTCCTCAAGAATTTGGATCTGAAGAATCTTTTCATCAACAGGCACTATCTGAACAATAGAAGTATGAAACTATAATTTCTAGCTTTATTGACTAACTGTAGTATTCAGTGATTTCCCAGACAATAAAGAAGTCAAATAAGGGACATTCTGCAAAGTCATGGACAGCTGGAGGAGAGGTTTGCAATGCTTTGCTCTATAAGATTTTTTTTCCAATCATTTGAGCACAATGACAGGTGAGGTGTATTCAAGTCAAGAAAAGTGTCTGTAGCTGCCGGTCATGTGTGTGTGTGTGTGTGTGTGTGTGTGTGTGTGTGTGTGTGTGTGTGTGTGTGTGTGTGTGCTGACATTAAATAATTATACAATTTTTATTTTGTAAGGAAAATACAGCCTTCAACAATAACAGTTATATATGCTACAGCAACTTTGAGACATGAGGCTAGTGAACCATTTACATCAAAAATGTTAAAAATGTATATACTAACAAAAAGAACACATATGAAACATTTTTAACAGACAACCCATTCTCTAAACACCATCATGCCCTACAAGGTGGATATTATTGGAGAAATGATGCCCTTCCAGTGGTGTAGGGTCCCTATGCCTGGATCTGGGCCTTACAGCACCACTGGGCAGGCAATACGTCCCCAGTAATGCATAGCCTTTCATGCATTACTTGCTTATCAAACCATCTACAGAACGGTATATTCTGTTTTCTAAAATATTTATTTACCATCTGGTGCAGGTGGAGGAAAGATGAATATTCCTCAAAAAGAGAGCCAAAGATCTGCAAGGCTTGTTTTACAGCCAAAATCTACAACAATTCTCTTTTATGTCTGTTTCATTGCCTTTTTAAAGGAGATTTGTGCCTAACACACAGATGATCAAAGGGCCCCCTACTATTTAAAACACTTTGCAGTGTGTTTGTCTGATGACCTGAACACTAGATGACACTTGGACTCAGAAAAAAAAATGTATATCGAAAGTATTGAGTCAACTTCTTTTATATAACACAAATACTTACCTTAGCCCACCACTTGTTTGAATGTATGAGCCCTGCTCCCCTTCCTAAATCCCTCCCTGTTTCACTACATAACAGAAATTACTAATAGCTCTATAGAAACCGGCATTTCAGAACTTCCGGTGTTTTTAGATCCAGTCAGCGTCCCTCTTTCTTCAACTGGTATGTTATTTTATTTATAATAACTGTTTAAACTGTCTGTGTTTCAGTAACTGACCTACTCAGTATTTCAAAGCTACAGTAAATGTTTAAACTGCTGCTTTTTACTAAATGTGACGATGTTTAAGCAAAACCTGAACCGTTAAACATAAAGGACTTATGTGTCTCTGTGCTGAACTGCACTAGGAATGTGTAGCACGTGTGCTTGAAACTCCGGTGTTGTAGGCTGTTTCACTGTGTTTTCCGATTGCCTTTTCTAAAGTGATTAATCTGTTTTTTAGTGTGTTTGTAGGGATAGTGTCTCCTATAGGTTCCTAAAACCAATAGTTGAGGCACATATGAACAAATGGTTGTTGTAGACTAAAACGCAGCACCTCACTGCTGTTTGGTTGGTTTGCTTTCCAGCAGAAAGTGCAAATTCATGTAAAACAAGATGGTTAACTCTAAATCGCATTTAAGCTGCTGCATGTGGGGTCATTACCTCTTTTTAACTACAGTATGCTGATTTAGTATAGTCTATTAATTTTAACTACTTTATATTCATTTTTGGACCTATAGTATTAATCTAATTGAATCTAAGACTGATACTGATTGCATTAATGCTATGCTGTATAATGCTGCTACCTTATTACCTATAACACCTCGGAGCTGATATCTTTGTAAAGTGGAGTGCATGTTAGGCCTGCTTGTCTAGTGGTCATAACCTCATGCCTTAAAGTGTCTCACACTGATTATATGTTTATTTCCAGGAAGCTTCCCCTCTAACAATTTAATAAAGAACCTCACCCAGAAAGGAGAAACCCTGAACTCAGTGCCCAAGGACACCTACCTGGGGATTGAACTACCTCACCTAAGGTTAAGACCTGAAAATTGTATTTAACCTATAAATACTGTAGTTGTGCACTCTGAGTCCAAAGGCACCTCTAGTTCAAACCCTATAGCTATCTGACTACCTATAAATAACTAAAACCCAAGGAACAGCCCTAGCAGTTAGTATGCTAATACTGAACCCAGTTTAAACTCTTACACATATTATTTTCACCAGGTTCTCCCTGACTAATATTCTAAAACCCATACAC
Source organism: Protopterus annectens (assembly GCF_019279795.1). Lineage (NCBI taxonomy): Eukaryota > Metazoa > Chordata > Ceratodontiformes > Protopteridae > Protopterus > Protopterus annectens. The sequence continues at coordinate 645,970,826 of NC_056734.1, read as the reverse complement.
CAGTTTAACTAAAAATCAGGTTAAGTATGTAGCTGTATTTTAATTTCTATTTTATTTATTTTAAATAAAATGAGTACATAATTAAGACAAAAAAAAAGAGTCAACTTCTTTTATATAACACAAATACTTACCTTAGCTCACCACTTGTTTGAATGTATGAGCACTGCTCTGCTCGCCCTCACTGCGTTCGGGCTCGCTCCGCACCTCTTCCTGCCCCCAATTCCCACCTGCCCCAGTACCTCTACATTTATAGGTACTTAGCCACACCCCTACTACTACAACCTATCAACTCTTCCATCATTACTCCCTCCCTCCTGACCTCACTCCCTATCAGCTTTCATCTATCACTACCTCTCCACCCACCTTGCTTCCCTTCCTACTTATCCAATCTTCCTCTGTTCTTTCATTTCACAATAGTTAACCTCCTAATTGAACATTGCCATAATGTTACAATACTCCCTACTACACACCCTCCTTGTAACCTATATCCTTACTTTATATGAAAACCAACAGCTCACCAGGTATCAGATGTTCATCGTGTTACCCTGCTGCAGTCATCACACTTGGGTTATCCTGTCGTCAGGCGGTCCCGCAGTCGGCCGGAATTCCAAAGTCTTGGTCCGGCGTCGGTTGCTGTCGCCTCTTCCCTGATGTCAGTGCGCCAGGGGTATATATAATGCAACCGATGCCATTTTCTTCAGTCTTTCTTGCCGTATGGTGCCCAAAGCAGAAGCAGTTCGCAAGTGCCGGTCGGCCGACTCCTGAGATTTTCAAATTCGAATTTCAGACCGAAGTCTTCTATAAAGCTAAGTACCCCATTGGGGAAACTTTTCTTGCCTCAGACCGATGTCAGAAAAAGTTAACAATTGTATTTCTTGTGGGAAGCAAATACCTCATAAGGATTTTCATTCTTATTGCATACCTTGCCTAGGCCCAGACCACGATGTCGCTCCTTGTCGGTTTTGTGCTAGGTTTAATAAATGTACTATTAAAAGACGCTTTGATTTCGCACGACACTACTTTGGTAGGAAATTTAACTACACCATGCCGTCGGAGCAACCGACTACCGGCGTGCACAAAAAACGCAGGGATAAGGACCGACAACCCAGGCCTAAGCCAGATTTCAAGGCCTCGGCTGATCCGGTCTCCGGATTTCCGGTCCTCAGTGAGGCTCTGACGCAGCCCGTGACTACCGCAGATCTGGAACCCGAGACCGCTATGGATACTTTGATGGAATGTACCAGGCCGATGCAGCCTTTCACTTCAGGCCCTTCCGACAACTTTGCTACAAAAGACGTCGGTGCTAGAGAAATGCCATCGGTTTCTGAAGGTGTTTTCAGACCGACGACTCTCACCATTAAAATGTTTTCTAAGTCGAAGACTCATTCTAAAACTAAAAGGACTGCACTTCAGTCTCCTGTTCAAGGCCCCATGCCTAAGAAACAGATGCTCAAAATGGCTGAAGATTTGATTTCTTTAATCAGGGGTTCCCAGCCCCCTCCTGACAAAAGGCCTAGACAAGAGGAAGATTATGCATCCTCTGAGCAAATGTCCATTTCTTCAGACTCCTCTGAGGACCAAGACTACTCCTTCTCTCCTTATGAAGATTCTGATGCTGAGGACTCTATTCCCTCAGGTTCTCCTCCAGAAGACTACTCCTTTGGGGAAACTTTACATACTATGAGGGAACATTTTCACTGGGAAGGTCAGCACTAATCTGATTCAAAGAAAACTCTCAGAGAGTTTCTTTTACTCCCCCAACACAGACCACTTGCCATCCCACCAGTTTTGGACATTGTGGATGATGTCTATTTAGAATCCACTTTCAACCCTGACTCTCTACCTCCTGCTCCGGCTAAACCTGACAGATACTATAGAGTGCCTGATTCCCACAAATTTCTTTACAAAAGCCCTGTAGCTGACCCAGAGACTATCTCCCAGGGTCCCAAGGGGGCTAAGGCTACTATGGCTAAAAACCCAGTACCTTCTGAGAGGGATTCCAGAGCACTAGACAGGTGGGGGAAAAAGGTTTACACCTCAGCCACACTAGCTATGAGGGCACTGAATTGTCAATTTCACATGCTTAAATATCAGCAATTTCTAATCTCTCAGTTAAAGCAAAGAATAACCACTCTCCCTCAACAATCTGAATTGAAAGAAGTACAGGATCTGTTGCACGCCACTGAGCAGGTGGGCAAACATACCTTACAATGTGGGTTTGATTCTTTGGAGGCCTCCTGCAAAGCAGCTGTCACTGGGTCTGTTATACGTAGGCATGCTTGGTTAAAGGAACAAACTCTGCCTGATCATGTTAAAGCAAAACTACTAGATGCTCCCTTACAGTAGGATGTTCTTTTTGGAGTTAAAGCAGAAGAAGTTCTAAAGAAAATGGAAGACAAGGCAAAATCTATGCAGACAGTCAAAGATTTCCTACAAGTACAACCCCCTCGCTTCAGCAGAAACTGGCCAACAAAAAATTGGTCCTTTCCAGCCACTGACAGACCACAGAGGGGTAAATACAGACGCCCAAGGGGCAGAGGACAACCACAAGCCCAGTATAAACCTTGCCAATGGGGCACTACAACACAAAAGGGAGGAGAAGACAGGTCTCAATCCACCAGAAGGCAAACTCAATGACTTGCAACTCATCTGGCCAAGCAATACTCTCTTGGCAGCCCCCTTGGGGGGAAAACTCACACTTTTTGCAGACAACTGGCACATTTCCACAAAGGACAAATGGGTCCTAGACATAATTTTACGAGGATACAGATTCCACTTTCACACCTTGCCAATGAAAAGAGGAATGCCAAACCTGCCACAAAATCAATGGGCAGAGGCACAAAAGCAAATTACAGCTCTCATGGACATGAGAGCCATTCAACTGGTACCTACTCGAGAGCAAGGCCAAGGATTTTACTCAAGACTCTTTCTAGTTCCCAGAAAGGACAATGCCTGGAGACCAATTCTGGACCTTTCAATTCTAAACACCTTCTTACAAGTACCCAAATTCAAGATGCTAACACTACAGCAGCTACTTCCCATGTTGGGCAAGGAAGCATGGCTAGTAACGTTGGACTTCAAGGAGGCATACCTGCATGTCCCTATCAGACAAAGTTGCAGAAGATACCTCTGTTTCATTGCAGGTTCAACCCATTACCAATTCTCTGCACTGCCCTTTGGCTTATCTACTGCACCCAGAGTTTTCACAAAATGCCTGGCACCAGTAATTGCATACTGCAGACAAAGAGGAATTCAAATATATCCATACCTGGACGACTGCCTCATCCAAGCGGAAAGCAAAGACAACAGGAATTTCTATGGTGGTCACAGGCATGTCACCTCAACAAGGGTCAGCCTTTCACCTTGCCCCCAGCCAGGCAAACTATCAAAACAGATGCTTCAGACTACGCCTGGGGGGCACACATGGCAGGACAATGCATTCAAGGCCTATGAACTGCAGATTAAAGAAATCTGCACATAAATCAAAAAGAGATGCTAGCTGTACAGAAAGCTCTGACAGCCTTCAAGGATCTATTACATCCAGGACAACTTGCAGTAAAGACGGACAACACCACAGTAATGTGGTACATAAACAAACAAGGGGGTACACATTCCTACCCTCTATGCAGGCAAGCAATGATCTTATGGAACACAGCTCTGGCCTACCAAGTCCAGTTACAAGCTCAGTTCCTGCCAGGACAGAAGAACACATTGGCAGATGACCTCAGCAGAAACATCAAGGATCCCCACAAGTAGAAACTAGATCCACAAATATTTGCAATGATTACTCAAAAATGGGGCCTTCCAACCATAGACCTGTTTGCCAGTCCTCAAAACTGTGAATGACAAAATTTTGTACAAGGACATTTCACCATCAAGCTTGGAAAGTGGACGCTCTCTCTTTCAGTTGGAAAAACCTGACAGTATGTGCCTTTCCTCCATTGCCTCTCCTCACAAAGGTTCTTTTGAAAGTCAAAAAGGAGAGACCACGACTGATTCTCATAGCCCAAGACTGGCCATATATTGAAAAATATGGCCCACAGTCCACCATGGATACTGCCTGAAATCCCCCATTTGCTCACACAACAAAACAATCAGATTCTTCACAGCCAGCTCAAAACTTTAAATCTGGCTGCATGGCAAATCAACTAAACATCCAACCAGCTCCTCTTTCACAAGCAGTTCTGGATGTTATTCTGGAAGACAGAAGGCCAAGCACCAGGAAGGCTTATTTGGACAAATGGAAAAGGTTTTGTTCCTGGAACCAAGCTAAAGGCCAAGACACAATTCAGCCTCACATGCCTCACATTCTACAGTATTTAGCTGAAATGTTGCAGAAAGGACTTTCCTTTTCCTCAATTAAAATCCATGCTTCAGCTATTTCAGCTCACTACAACACGGATCCACCTTTATTTTCACATCCACTTCTAAGGCAGTTCCTCAGGGGGGCAAAAAACATTAGACCACCCAGGAGAGCTCCTACACCAACATGGGACCTCAATTTTGTTCTGGAAAAACTAACGCTACCTCCCTTTGAACCAGCTTTCTCTGCAGATCTTCAGTTCCTCTCATGGAAGACTGCCCTGCTCCTAGCAATAACTTCAGCTAGAAGAGTCTCAGAGCTACAGGCACTAATGGCAGTGGAACCTTTCCTCATTTTTCATCAAGACAGAGTTTCTCTATGAACTAATCCTTCCTTTATGCCTAAGGTGGTTTCCAGTGTAGCTTTAAATCAAACCATCCACTTACCCACCTTCTTCCCCAATCCACAGAACAAAGGTGAGAGACTCCTGCATTCCTTGGACATTCACAGGCAGCTTTGTTACTATTTGGACAAAACTAAGGCTTTCAGAAAATCTGACCAGCTCTTTGTATCCTATGCTACAGCTTCTCAAGGGAAGGCTATATCTAAGCAAACCATTTCTAAATGGATATGTCATAGCATACGTTTCTGCTATACCCATCATGGGAAACCAGTTCCTGCTACCATCAGATCCCACTCTACCAGGGCAACAGCTACCTCTACAGCCTTTCTCAGGGGGGATCCAACCAAGGAAATTTTAGAAGCTGCAACTTGGAGTTCAGTACACACCTTTACCAAACACTATCACTTACCTCTTTACTCTAAGTCCAGGGCGAGCTTCACCACTGCAGTTCTGCAGGGCCTTATTGCCTCCAATAACCCTCTATGATTCCTCCCCCCTACCTTAGCTTTGGGATTCAACCCAAGTGTGATGACTGCAGCAGGGTAACACGATGAACATAGTACAGTTTTGTACCTACCATAAATGTAGATGTTCGAGTGTTCACCCTGCTGCAGTCCAGGTTACCCTCCCTCCATCCCCTCTGATCTACTGGCTAAATCTCTTCTATGCCTTACTGATGTATTTGCTTATAGCTGAAGGGATTTTGTGTTTGTTCAGTGTTCACTCCATTTGGTACTAATTCTGACCACCTTTTTGGGGGCACCTGACATCTGGAGCAAGAAAAACTGAAGAAAATGGTGTCAGTTGCATTATATATACCCCTGGCACACTGACGTCAGGGAAGAGGCGACAACAACCAATGCCGGACCAAGACTTTGGAATTCCGGCCAACTGCGGGACCGCCTGATGGCAGGATAACCCAAGTGTGATGACTGCAGCAGGGTGAACACTCAAACATCTACATTTATGGTAGGTACAAAACTGTACTTTCCCTATAGGACACACTATGCCCCTAAATTAAAAACTATCCAACTTCAGTTATATATTAAACCAGGGCACCAAAACAGGACAAAATTTATCTTCATTCCCACTCCTACAGCACAATAACCCCCAGTGCATCAGTACTAAATCCAAATTATATGACAAACTTTTAAACAAACTTAAGGGACTCACTACTGAGTATAGACTAAGCCTTATACTCAGTGGAGACATACACCCTAACCCAGGCCCAACTACCCCCAACTCACCTTCTAATGGTGACCGTTATCACATGATATAATTTTTTTAATATTACATCTAAATTTAGATAAGGTTTTAACATTCATACTGAAATTAACACAAGGTTGTTTTCATACGATATAGAATTTTAACATTTTACTGTATCTTTAAGATGTGAAGCACTGGCTATTTAATTGAATTATTGATTAATTCTTCATTTAATTGATTTTGAAACAAGTATATAAGGGATGATTCTTAACAGTATTTTGTACTCTGATGATGCCCCATGTCGGTGGGTGAAAGCGCTTAGTATCTGTGGACTGTATTGTGAAGTATCTGTGGACTGTATCGTGAATTGTCTCCTGTTTGGTGTGGTTTTTATCTATTAAAGTACTTCTGATGAGACCAGGATTCAAGGTTTGCTGTAATTTTTGCTTACCAGTAAGTTCGACTTTTGGATGAGACCGTTATCACATGAACATAATCAATAGACCTACTAACTCCCTCTTGGTATGTCATCTTAATATTAGGAGTATTAACAAAAAAAAATACATGAACTACATGCCCTCCTAGCTGTCTATTCCCCTGAGGTACTATGTCTATCTGAAACTTGGCTAAAACCTTCTACTACCGATAATGAAATCCTACCACCTGGGTATAATCTACACAGGCTGGATCGGGCTACTAGGAAAGGGGGGAGTAGCTGTCCTTTATAAATCTGAACTGAATGTAACCACAGAAGTAATTCAACCACCTCAGATCAATAACTCTGAAATGTTAGCTACCAAATTTCAACTTAACAAAAATAAAAGCATTAACATTATCTGCATGTACATTCCCCCAGGTAACAATGTAGCCACACTCAAAGACACTCTTCACTGGCTATCCTCTCAGTACACCCAAGAAGCCCTAGTCCTGGGGAGACTTTAATATTGACTGGGGCTCCTATTCCTCAAAATCCCTCTCCACTCACATCAACCTCCATGCATTCACTCAAACCATAGTCACCCCTACCAGATTAGGCAAACACACCCAAAAAGATAGATAGACTGGATACTTGTAAATAGCAACCCCCAAATGTACACTGCAGGTACCCTCCCAGAGGATCTAAGTGATCATCTCCTTACCTACATAGTTAAACAAAAAGCCATTATCCCACAACAACCCTTGCTCAGGAAAGTTAGAAGCAAAAGGGACCTTGAACCTGATAAACTTCAACTGGAACTTAACTCCTGCAACTGGTCTAAACTAAAGCATCTCCCCTTAGAGGAGGCTGTCACCTATTTTAAAAATAAATTTCTTGAAATTCTAGACTTACATGCTCCTGCCCACCTAAAGAGAACAAAAGGTAAAAACGTACCTTGGCTTTCCAAAGAATCAAGACTAAAAATAACCTGTAGAAATAAACTCTGGGCTACCTGGCGTCATACCAAAGACCCCCATGATCATAATAAATACAGGCATGTGAGGAATGAAACAAAAAGACTTGTCTTACAAGATAAAAAACACTACTATTGTAGGTTACAGATGACTAATCAGAATAATCCTCAAAAGTTCTGGGCTGGGATCAACAAGTTACTGTATCCAGGGAAAACATCAGCACCTAGCCCTGCTGCCACCACTAATGAACCCCCAGAAGAAGTTGCGAATAGTTTTAATCATTTCTTTACTGAGACTATTCAAGCTCTTGCCACCCAACTACCTCCAAGTTCCCCTGACGATATTACCACTAACTCTAATAGCCAAAACCTATTCTGCTTTAAGCCTATGTCAACTTCCTTTATTTGCAGACTGATCACAAAACTAAAACCCACCACACTCTCTGCTGACCAACTCCCAGCTGAATATCTTCAAATGTCAGCAGATGCCATTGCCTATCCAATCTCTATTCTAATCAACCGCACCATATCCGAAGCCAAAATTCCTAACATCTGGAAAATGTCTTATGTTATTCCATTACATAAAGGAGGTCCCTCTACTGAATACTCTAATTATAGGCCCATAGCCATACTTTCTCCACTTGCTAAGATTATGGAGAAATGTATACATAAACAATTCATGCAACACCTAACCCAGAATCACCTTATGGCTGATACCCAGCATGGCTTTCGCCCACATCATAGTACTACTACAGCCCTATTGTCCTTCACTAACACCATTAACAATAACCACAACAATAATCGCACTTCATCTGCCCTCTTCTTGGATCTTTACAAGGCATTTGATATGGTCGATCATCATCTTATGATTAGGACCCTGCAAACCCTCTGCCTAGACCCCAAAGCCCTTCTTTGGTTTACATCCTATCTTAATAACAGACAACAGGCTGTCCTCTGGCAGAATAAGCTCTCTAATCTATTACCAAACACTCTTGGAATACCACAAGGCTCCATATTAGGACCACTACTGTTTCCATATTTATTAATGACCTGCCTACTATTATACCAAACATCAGCTGTATCCAATACGCTGATGACTCCACTCTGATCTGCTCAGCCGTATCTCCCACTGATCTAAAGAAGGATACCCAATCCACATTCACTGCCATAGAAAACTGGCTCTCCAAGTATCGCCTGCTACTTAATCCCAAAAAAAACAAAATGCTCATATTCCCACCAACCCAAAGGTCTGTACCCTTCTCCTTCACCATAAATGCAAAAGACGGGACAGTCATTTCCCCTGACCCCAACACAAAATTACTGGGTGTCACTATAGACAATAACTTAAAATTTGACCTCCATGTAAGTCAGACAATCAAGACCATCAATAAAAAACTTAGGTCACTCTATAGAATCAAAGCCTTCCTCACCCCCCCAGCTAAAATAGCCATTGCTCGCTCTCCCCTACTTTTGACACTTCTATATGCCTCCCCCCTTCTAGCAAATATAAGTAAATCTGAAGTTAATAGACTAACAACCTGTTATAATCACATTGCCAGGTTTGCTACAGGCCTGCAATTCAGAACCCACCACTCAGGGGTGTAGCTAGGATTTTCAAATTTGTACTCACAGCTCTCATACTGCTACCCCCCTCCCCAGCCAAGCTACGGCCATTCTCGTAATTCACGGTTCGCTCTTTTAGTGTCGATGAAGAGGCATTCGCTGTAATGCCTGTTCAGTAATATAATATAAATTCACTCAAACTCTGTTCCTTGAATTGAAAATTAACCTGAAATGTCAGTTCTTTGAAAAAATGCAGCATGGTAGTTGGGGTAGAGAATTTATGCTTTTGTTTTCTGTAACTAAGGTACAGGTTTTGAGCTTGAGTAAATTACTAACCACCTGCTACCCCTAACTAGGATGTTTCATTCACACACACCCCTACCTACCTCTTAGTGCAAGAAATATAGACAAAGCCTAAAATAAACAGGGACAGATATTAAATAATGCTCGCGTGAACTTAGAAAGTTGCTAGAATAACAGGATTTGTGCTAGTATAAGAAAGTTGCTAGAATAACAGGATTTGTGCTAGTATGAATTTTTCTAAAGGACATGAAGTCTGAAACTCAAATGTCTGTCATTATTTAGCAACTTCAGTCTTCAATGATTTTCTAGAAAAATCACAAAGTTTATGAGGAACAGAAAAAATATGGGGCAATAATCTGGACATTCTGCAAAATTTGGACAGTTGAGAGGTATGCTACCTAACACACACACACACACACACACACACACACACACACACACACACACAAACACACACACACACACACACACACACACACACCTCAACCTCTTAGAGCAACAAACTCAAATAAAACTGAGGCAAAGGCCCAAATATAAGGACTTTTTTTTAAATATTGCTCTTATAAACTTAGAAAGATAATAGAATAGTAGTAGGTCTTGCATTAGTACGAATTTTCTGAAAGGTATGAAATCTGAAACTCAAATGTCTGCCATCTAACTTCAGTCTTTAACAATTTGCCACTAATTTGCCAGAAAACTGCAATTTTATGAAAAACGGACCAAAAATGTGATGCAAAAATATAAAATTGCCAGACAATACAGCTGGGAACCTGTCAAAGAAGGGACACCATTTTAATATGAGCACAGTTAACTTAGAGCAGCTGACAAAATTAGAGAATCTACATGCATTTCTGAAATAAAAGTAATGTATAACTCTGATCATTACAGTTATTTATAATTGTAAACCCTCCACATTTTCTTCCAAAATTGCTATTTTGCGGAGAGATTATTAGGGGGAGAGCAACATTTTGAGCCAAAATTGGGGACAGTTGAGAGGTTTGGATATTCCTAATTCTATAAAGTGATTTATTTGCACATACCTCTCAACCTCTTAATGCAGGAAATCTGTACAAGGCCAAATATATTGGGGGAACATACAAACAGTACTAAAAATTGACCTTGTATAAACTTAAGACAGTTGCTAGAATATCAGGTCTTGCTTTAGCATGCATTTTTCTGAAGATTATGACGTCTGAAACTTAACATTGGTCATTATTTAGTGACTTCATTCCCAAATGATTTTCCAGAAAAAGTTTTATTTTGCATTTTACAGCATGAACACCAATAAATATCTGCTAAACAAAGCAATGCAGTCTCACAATGAAACTAGACTTAGCATTAAAACTTCTCTGCCCTTGAAACTCACATTCATTGAAACAGCATTGAAACCCACATTCAAAGAAAATACATTTTGCCAGTGGCAGATAAAGATTAACTTTGGGCTGTTTTCAAATCATAGGCCCCTTGCACATGAAACATACACGTGCTCTTTGATACACCTTCCATCATAAAAGTCTACTCAAACTTCTACAGTCCACCACTATCAGTAAATATGCACAATCTCTGAAATAGTAAAAGCCATCTACATAATTCCACATTAGAGAAATCTGTAACTAATGAAGAGGCTGCTGCTAGCAAACAAGTTTATATTTCATGGTTTCATCTACAAATAATGTGCCTGTTGCCCTTGAAGAATAAATTGCCTATGTTGCATTAAAAACAATGATGCACTAGTAATATTGCAATAGGGAATGGATGGCAAACTGATAACAGGTTCATCGTTACTATTACTACTAGATATCTACGCCAAAACAGACTACAGCATCCACCCCCCTTTACAACACAGTACAGTATCAGCAATGCATCTACTTACTGTGGGAGAAGAACCCACAGCCTTCTGCATCAAAAGCAAGTACACTACCTGTTGTGCTATTAACAGTACAAGCAGACTCTGTATAAGCAGCACTAAACTTAAGTTCCCCTGCAGCTCTCAGCTCCTTGTAAAATGTTGACACTCAGCTGTATCTCTGAACTTTGCAGCACAAGAAATCTGGAAAAATCCAACATTTATTGGGGGGGGGACAAAAACCCAAAAAACAGGGACACATTTTAAACATTGCTTGTATAATTTTGAAAGGTTGCTAGAATAAAATGCTGTGTTATCACCATACATATCTTGAACCCAGAACCATATGCACTATTGTCAGTGCAACATACCACTATGCTAAATCAGCCGTTTGAAAAATAGGAAGACAAACTTAATGGCTATCATTTAGATAGCTCTCAACCTCTTAGCACAAAAAACCTGGACAAACAAAGCCAATAATGAGGGAATACAAATTCATTTCTCACTTCACACCTTATCACAAAAAATCTGGACAAACTTCAAAAACAATAATGGGAGAAATGCAACTTCAGTTCTCACCATAGCTCACAACCATTAGAAATGCAAATCTGAACAAAGTTCAGAAATTGTGGTTGTTAGGGACTTTAGGCTGTTCTTACCCTGAAGCAAAGGTACAGGGTTTGAGCCTGAACACCTATGGCCAGCAGGTGTAGTATGTGGGGGTGCACACACACACACACACACACACACACACACACACACACACACACACACACACACAGCCTTTCAAATGCACTTACACACACAGCCTTTCAAATGCACTTACACACACACACACACACAGCCTTTCAAATGCACTCACACACACACACACACACACACACACACACACACACACAGCCTTTTAAATGCACTTACACACACACACACACACACACACACACACACACACACACACACACACACACACACACACACACACACACACAGCCTTTCAAATGCACTTACACACACACAGCCTTTCAAATACACTTACACACACACAGCCTTTCAAATGCACTTACACACACACACAGCCTTTCAAATGCACTTACATACACACACACACACAGCCTTTCAAATGCACTTACACACACACACAGCCTTTCAAATGCACTTACATACACACACAGCCGTTCAAATGCACTTACACACACACACACACACACACAGCCTTTCAAATGCACTTACACACACACACACACACACACACACAGCCTTTCAAATGCACTTACACACACACACACACAGCCTTTCAAATGCACTTACACACATACACACACACAGCCTTTCAAATGCACTTACACACACACAGCCTTTCAAATGCACTTACACACACACAGCCTTCCAAATGCACTTACACACACACAGCCTTCCAAATGCACTTACACACAAACACACACAGCCTTCCAAATACACTTACTTCAAAAACACGCCCTTGCCTACACACACTTCAAACATTGCCTTCCAAATGCACTTACTTCAAAAACGCGCCCTTGCCTTCCAATAATCATCCGAACGCCCTACACACTTCAAATGTTGCCTTGCCTTCAAAAATGCGCCCTTGCCTTCCTTCCGATAATCCTTGTCTTCCAGTTTCCCGCTCGCGAAACCATTGCTTGCCTTCCAACTCAGATTGTTTCCCGCTCGCAGCCAGCCGGACATGATGTGAGCTCACTTCCGACTGGCTGGTATGCTCCTTAAAGGAGCCAACACCCTTTAAATACGTACGTTTTTTTTTTTCAAAAAAGCTACCCCCCTTCTACAAAAGTTGTACTGAAATCAGTACAGTGCGTATGCCTTCCGACATCCCTGCCACCACTGCATCAACCTCAAACAGCTTGGATGGCTGGAATTTCCTAATCTTGTCAAGTACAACCTGCTGATAATGGCTAACAAAATCCTCTAACCCGGACAATACTCCAGCCCTTAGAAACTCTATCCTCCCCCATAATAACACGAGACTGCTCCGCTCATCTAATAAGCTACAAATACAGACAAATAAAATTAACAATGCAGCTGGCTTGGCCCTATTTGCAAATTCTGTAAGTAGAACCTGGAACATACTTCCAGCTGCCATGACCATGCTCTCCTCCATATGCCAATTTAAAGCCACAATTAAACAACATCTGACATTAAACTGGCTATGCCACTGTGAAAAGCCTGGCTAAACCAACAACATTTATGTTATTTACTTATCTGTTAGATACTATCAATTTCTCCTGACTATAACAAGGGTAATTTCTATCCTGTATACGTGTCTATTCAATGTGAACCTATGTAACCTTATGAAATATCCTACTTATTTAACTGTACCATTTTTAGTCTGAATGTACTTTTATCTGCATTCTGCTCTTTTATCTGCATTTCTCTTTTATATTTTATATCAGTTATATATCTATGTTTTATTTTAATTGCTATGGAGCTTATCTCCCCGGGCCTCCGCTGCAAATGGACTTTGTTCCAGTCGGACTATCCCAGTCAACAAATGTAAAATAAATAAATAAATAAATAAATAAAATAAATAAATATGACAACATCAAATCTCAAAGATATCTATCCTTGTGAAATACACCCCTCATCTAAACTTATCCTGTCAATGCATATTTTCAAAAGAGAAGTGGATGACTGTGTGAGCACTTCAGGTTTCACCATTGGGTCCAGGGTATTAGCCTCCTCTATTGTGGGCAGTAAGCCCTGAGCCTGTTCACCAAACCTGTGAAACTAACATTCAAAATACACTTCTCAGATATCCAATCCTCCTGAATGCATTAAGGCTGACAAGAAAATGCTTTCTTAGGCTCTTCACCTGAGGACATCTCCATTCAGAAAACACTTTAAATTGTAATTAACGCATTTGGCCCAGCCAAAAAAAAAAAAAAAAAGGAAAACATAACACGGCCCTGTTTGGCCTAAATGAGCCAAATCCCACTGCTGGATCTCAAGTATCTGAGGCATTCAAATATGCTTTATTATCGGTTTTATCAAAGTGTGATTCACAACCTCCTGAGCAAAAAAAAAAAAAATAAGTTTCAGTAGGGTCCAGTAGGGTTTCTGTACCTTTATAAAACTCCAGCTGCAGACTCAGCTGCAGTTTCCCCTGATGCAGCTAGGATCTTTCAGTTAGCTTCAGGATCCCGTTCCATTCCAAGTAATAGAGCAGAGTAAGGTATTATATAGGTTTGAGAAGAAGATGAGCATGTCTAAAGTATACACTAAAATTCATTTGTGCTTTGCTAAAACCCCAAGCATCCGTGGTAAGTTTGGACCTCAGGAGTGCCCACTTACATGTGCCAGTATGTGAAAAGCACAGAATATCCCTGTAATTCAAAGTTGTGAACATAACTCGGGGTTTATCTCCATATTGCTGGGGTTCTCGACTGCTCCTTTGTTTTTTTTTTTTTTTTTTTTTGCAGAATACCATGCCCCAGTGGCAGCATTTCTGAAGAACTGTGAGCATTAATATACTACCATAGTTGGATAATTGCTTTCTGTAAGCACAATCCAGGAAGAAACAACAAGAAGATCTCCAGAGTGCTCTCACCACTCTCCACAACAAAGAGTTCTCTCTAAATTTACCCAAGTCCAGTCTGATGCCCGCTGTTTCAAAGTTTTTCTGGAGGCCACAATGAACACAGCACCAAACAGGTACTTCTTTACACCAGAAAAAAATGCTTTTCTAAGGGATTTCTTTCTACAACAATCACAAAAGACAAGCAAAGTAGGTCCTCTGAACCCATGGCATCTATAATTCTGTTCATGCTCCTGGGAAGATGTTATATCTATTGGTACCTAACAACTGAGGGGAGAGATTTTCACAACCCCTGGTAAAGCTACTTTCAATTCTACCATGCATACACAGAGGATTTGCCTTGTGGTCTTTCCAAATCAACTCAGTATGGAAATGCTTTTCAGCTGCCTCACACAATTAAACACCTTGAATACAGATGCTTCCGACACAGCCTTGAGGAGACACACCTGTATCTTTGAGGTGTGGACTTAGCACAGTGAAAGCAGCATATCAATATCAAAGAAATGTTGGCATGATGTTACCTATAAAGTTATCAAACATCTTTGGAAAACAGGAACCCTGCACCTGATTGCAGATAGAACAGCAGCCATTTTGTGTAAAGAAATGGGGGAGGCAATTGTATTCATATCTGTAAAGTAAACTAGCTGTGCAAGCTTTGGAGTGAGTCCTGCAGTCAAATATCAGTTTCAGGGATGCATATATCCCCTTGAGCTCAGCAACAGATACCCTTAATAGAAGGGCAGCCAACAACTATGAATGGTATTCAAACAAACTGTTGCTGATTGTGTTATCAGTAAAATAAGGGCACCAGAGAGAAAAACTTGTTTGGCTCTACAAAAAACACCAATTAGCAAAGCTCTGAACAAGGTTTCCATGGAGGAAGGAATGGCAGATACATGATGTTTCCTTTCAATGGAGCGATCTTTTTCAATGTCTGTATCACCCCTCACCCCTCTTCTTCCAAGAGATTTGAAGAAGGTAAAGGTTGAAAGGTCCAGGATGATTCTCCTAACTTCTGTCTGAGCAAGACTTCATTGTTTCCCACTCCTATTGCACAGGCAAAGAAACATTTTTACACTGTCCCTCAGTCAGTGGAGTTATGGACCCCTACACTCAAATTTACATATGGATGATCTCATACTTAATCCTCTCAAACACCTTTTTCCTGGTGACATGCTTGCCATTATGAAGAAGGCCAAGACACCTTACTCAAAGAATGAAGACTCAGCTAAGTGGAGAAGTTCTCAATTTGGTGCAGCAATCAGTCCCAGAATGCCAGTCTGTTGGGTTCTACTAGTATTTTTTTACCTGTAAGATCTGTTTGTTGCTGGACTCTCCTACTATTCAATCAAAGTAAATCTTTCTGCCATCTCAACAAGTCTTCCTCTGGATACACCTCTGGCAAGCCACATGTTGATGGAACAGTTCCGTAATGGGTGTACTGCATCTCTAGCCACCAAAGCGAGGGATCTCATCTCTTTGAGACTCTTAATTTTATTTTTTAGAAAAACTAAGATCAGAGCCATTCAAGGCAGCTACATCTGCTACTCTCAAATACTTGTCCTGGAAAACATTAGTTTTGGTACCTGTGACATCAGTCTGAAGAATTTCTAATTATAGGGTGTAATGTGCATGGAACCATTCACAGGTTTTTAAAGAGGTAGTGGTTAGCTGAGGACAAACATGCTTCATGCCCAAAGTGGTCTTGGACATCTCTATTCAGTACATTTGTGTGCCTGTCTTTTTTCCAAAGCTGGAAGATAAAGGTGAAATTATCCCTTGCTCCTACTAGACATCCACAAGCAGCTCAAGTATTATATACAAAAGACCTAGGACATTATACAAGAAGAAAAGTTACTTGTTTTTTGTGTTCCAGGGGAAAGAGGCAAACCAGTTACTAAAAAAGTGTTTCCAAATAACTAGTAATCTGCATTTTGCTCTGCTGTAAAGAACATGTGAAACTCTTACAGGGAGAGGTGCAAGCATACCCTGCCAGGGTTGCTGCCACCTCAGCAATCCTTTTCAGGAATGATACCACCCATAACAGTTATGTGACTGCAACATGGTCTTCCAGCCACACATGTTCTGTGTATTATATGCTCCATACCCAGAGCAAAAGCATGGCAGGTCTTGTTATTGCCAGTCTGTAAGGTCACCTCTGAGTTTTTACCTCCCTGAGTGGGCACTGATTTGATAATTTTCCAATAAGTCAGCAGTAATCAGTATGAAGAATGCAGGTATTATTGTGTGGCAGGACTGCTGTTACAGTACTAACTCCCACGCACCTTTCCCCATGTGGATCCTTCCGCTCATGTTGTTCACTGTTATGAAGAATGCAGGTATTATTGTGTGGCAGGACTGCTGTTACAGTACTAACTCCCACGCACCTTTCCCCATGTGGATCCTTCCGCTCATGTTGTTCACTGTCTTCACTGCACCAGAGGTACACGGCTTAGGGAGAAGGATTCTTTCTTGGTTTCTATGAGCTTGAGGTGGTTGATAAGACAGATGGACAGTCTGTACTCTAGTTTTTCACTGACTTACAAAAAAAAGGAAAGAAGAAGTCTTTTCATGGGGAATATCTCCATTCTTTCACTGACAATGAAAAAACAAACAGAAAGTAGACCTAAATGGCTTCCCTTTTTTCTTGGATGCACTGGAGAGAAGTCAGCCTGCATGACAGGAGTCTGATTGGTCATGTCTACTACTTTCCATAAGGCATTACTACTGCTGCTGCATCACTGATCTTACCTGAGAATATAATGTCATGGCAGGTGAACTCACACTGCTCTACTTTCCCTGGGCACCTTATTTCTTTTTGCGGAATTCAGTGAACTGTTTCTGTATTGTGAAAAGCAGTCATACTTAGCACTGATAAGATGTACGTTTGTGTGGCCTGCATTGCGCTGAATATCACTCATCTCTGCATTTAATTTTGATTTGAAGCTCTTTATTTAAAGTTTGATCGCTTCTATTTTGTATCTAGTATTACATTTTTTTGTTTTAAGTTTTCTGTTCTGTTCGAGATTTAAGAGTTCTTGGCTAGGGTCAGTTAAAAAAGTTACCAAAGAATTCCTTTGCAGACTGTGAATAGCATCAGTTAATTAGTGGGGGGAGCTGAGAGACAGCTTTGCTGTTTTATTTAGAAATATCTGTAGTTAGCTGAAGTGTTTGTGTGGTCTGCATTGCTCTGAGTGTCACTCATCTCTGCATTTTATTTTGATATGACGCTCTTTATTTAAGGTTAGATCACTTCTATTTTGTTGCTTATTCTGGTATTACATTTTTTAAGTTTTCTGTTCTGTTGGAGTTTTAAGAGATGTTCTTCGTGGTTCACTGTTGCAGTCATCATGTTTCGGTTATTTGCCTGCAGGTAGCCCTCAGCCAGCCTGAATACCAGAGTCTTTGGATTTCAGCGTCGATTGCTGTTGCTTCTTCCTTAACATCAGGTCATCAGGGGTATAAAACGTGCAGCCGATGCCATTACATCAGTCTTCCTTGTAAAAGTTAACAATTGTCTTACCTGTGGAAAGCAAATACCTCATAGAGATTTTCATTCTTACTGCATCCCTTGTTTAGGCCCAGACCACAACCTCCCTCATTGTCGGTTTTGTGCCATGTTCAATACCCGAACTATTAGTTGTCGGGCTATTTTTGCAGCTAATCGCTTTTGTACTTGTTCTGTGTACTCCGAAATGGCTTTGTCAAGCCATCCAACTACCGATATTCTGAAAAAAGTAAGGATAAAGACAGAGACAGACTGCCGACGATACTTCTGTTAAGCTAGTTGCCAGTTCGCCGGTACTCAGTGAGGTGCTTTTGCAGCCCCTGATACCCACTACTTCAGATTCGCAGGCCTCTACTGAGACCCATTCAGAGTCCGGTATGCTGCGAGATGCTTCTTCGACTGTGGAACCTGTGGATAATTACCTTGGATGGGTCTGGAGCCGCTGTGCAGGCACCGGCTTCTGAGGGTGTTTTCAGGCCTACAAACATTCATATTAAATTGATGCCATCATTTTCATCCAGGCCAAAAACTCGCACTATGCCTAGAAACCGACGACCAAACCGCAGACTCAGGCCCATATGCCTAAAAAAAACAAATACTTAGAATGGCTGAAGACCTTATTACCTTAATTAGGGGAAGCCAGCCTTCCCCCTCTAAGAGACCTAGAACTGATTTTCTTTCTGATTCTTCTGATCAGGAATCTGATATCTCTGCTCCTTCTGATTACCAGAATTTGCCCTTATCCACTTATGAGGATTCTGATGCAGAGAATTCTATTCCCTCTGCTTCCCCTCCAGAGGATTTTTCTTTTGGTGAAACCTTGCACACTCTTAGGGAGCATTTCCGCTGGGAAAGCCAAGAGTCCAAAAAGAGACTTAGGGAATTCTTACTACTACTTCAACATAGGCCTTTAGCTATCCCTCCTGTTCTGGACATTGTAGATGATGCTTTCTTGGAATCTAGCCTTACCCCAGACACTTTACCTCCAGCTCCCAGAAAACCTGACAGGTACTACAGAGTACCTGACTCACACAAGTTCCTCTTCAAGAATCCTTCTGCGGTTCCAGAGACCATTTCCCAAGGACCAAAAGGCATTAAGGCTACTGATGCCAAAAATCCTATCCCCTCTGATAGAGATTCTAGAGCCTTAGACAGTTGAGGTAATAAGGTATACACTTCTGCTACTTTGGCCATTAGGGCTTTAAATTGCCAGTTTCATATGTTAAAGTATCAGCAGCATGTTATGGGGCTATTTAAACAGAAAATTATGTTGATTCCTGACTGTATTGAACACAAAGAATTACAGGATTTAATGCATTCTGCAGAACAAGTTGGTAAACATACTTTGCAATGTGGTTTTCATGCTTTAGAAGCATCTTGCAGGGTCACCGGGTCTGTAATTAGAAGGTATGCTTGGCTTAAGGAATACAACTTGCCAGATAATGTAAAAGCTAACTTACTGGATGCTCCCTAAACCAAGACCGCCTTTTTGGCAACAAAGCAGAAGAAGTCCTCAAAAAAATGGAGGAAAAAGCTAAATCTATGCAAACTGTTAAGGATTTCCTACAAGTGCAGCCTCCCAGATTCAGTAGGCATTGGCCTTCAAAGAACTGGTCCTTTCCTGTCCCTTCCAGGCCTTCTCAGTCCAAACCCAGGAACAGCAGACCACCAGCAGAACTACAGTCTCAGGCTACACACAGACCTAAGTAGTGTGGGGGTTCCCACTTCCAAAGCAGGGAGTAGTAAGCCACCCCCCCATGGAAAAATGGCACACTGACTTAACCTTAACCCTTCCAAGCCCTGCTCAGCTACCTGCTCCCTTAGGAGGAAAGCTCACCCTGCATGTAAAAAACTGGGAACTCATTACCCAGGACAAATCGGTTTTGAAAATAGTTTCCCAAGGATACAGATGCCACTTCCACACTCTACCAACCCCAAATGGTTGGCCAGACATACCCCCAAACCAGTGGATGGAGGCCCAACAGCAGGTTCTCTCTTTTCTCAACATCAGGGCTATTCAACCTTTCCCAGCAGAACAAAGGGGACACAGTTTTTATTCAAGACTTTTTCTGGTACCCAGAAAAGATAACTCCTGGCATGCTATCCTGGACCTCTCTATTCTCAACACCTTTCTGGTAGTTCCAAAATTCAAAATGCTAACTCTGCAATAGCTTCTTCCCATGCTAGCCAAGGATGCCTGGCTGGCAACACTAGACTTAAAGGAAGCTTACCTCCAAGTCCCAATGAGGGAATCTTGCAGAAAATACCTACGCTTCAGGGCAGGCTCCATGCACTATCAGT
This sequence comes from Protopterus annectens, assembly GCF_019279795.1. NCBI lineage: Eukaryota > Metazoa > Chordata > Ceratodontiformes > Protopteridae > Protopterus > Protopterus annectens. The sequence goes on along the minus strand of NC_056734.1, from coordinate 645,950,431 downwards.
TCTCTGCACTGCCTTTTGGCTTATCTACTGTGCTCAGGGTATTTACAAAGTTTCTAGCTCCAGCCATTGCATTTTGCAGGCAAAGAAATATTCAAATTTACCCATACTTGGATGATTGATTCAGGCAGAAAGCCAGGACTTGCTATTACAACACCTGGCATTCGTAAAGAAACTTCTAACCTCTCTGGGGTACACCATCAATGAAAATAAATCTCACCTAGTACCCTGCCAACAGATTGTATTCCTGGGAGCAAGCTTGAACACAACTTCCCAGATGGCATTCTTCACTCCGGAGAAACAAGTTTGTTTGACAACCTACTTCAAACTATTGGCCACAAAACTCCAGCTATCTGCAAGGAAAATACTGCAAACCCTGGGGTTAATGGCCTCTTGCATTTCAATAATTCCATATGCAAGACTGCATATGAGGAAACTCCAATGGTATCTAAAAAGCCTATGGTGTAAACATTCTCAGGACCTGGAAACAATGATTTCTATCATTCCTTGTATGAAGACAGAGTTCCTTTGGTGGGCAGAGGCCTGCTACCACAACAAGGGAATCCCTTTCACTCTCCCCCCTTCCCGCCCAAACCCTAACAACAGACGCATCAGACTATGCATGGGGGGCTCATATGGCAGGGCAGTGCTTTCAGGGCAGATGGAACCCAAGACAGATGCACCTGCATATCAATCAAAAAGAAATGTTAGATGTACAGAATGCTCTGGCAGCCTTCAAAGACCGTATTCTTCCAGGACAATTATTGGTAAAGACAGACAACACCACAGTTATTTTGTACATAAACAAGAAGGGGGTAACCCACTCGTAATCTCTCTGCAGAATAGCCATGGCTCTGTGGAACACAGCCTTGAGCTACCAAGTACACCTACAAGCTCAATTCCTGCCAGGCAAACTAAATTCACTGGCAGACGACCTAAGCAGAAATCTCATGGACTAACAAGAATGGAAACTAGAACTCAAAATATTCAACCTCTTGAGGAACAAATAAGGGAATCCAGAGGTAGACCTGTTTGCCTCCCCTCAAAACTACCAATTGCACAAATTCTGAACAAGAACTCCCCACAGCCAAGCTTGGAAAGTGGGTGCCCTGTCTTTCACCTGGGAAAGCTTTTCAGTTTATGCCTTTCCCCCTCTGCCTCTCCTCTCGAAGTTCCTACTAAAGATCAAACAGGACGAGCCAAGGACAGTACTGATTGCACCAGACTGGCCACACCAGCACTGGCACCCCCTCTTGTGCAGTATGACACTGCTACAGCCATGGCACCTGCCTCAGACCCCTTCCCTGCTGTCCCAGCAGGCAGGTCAGATTCTGCACCCTCAGCTTCAAACCCTGAACTTTGCAGCCTGGCTAATTCCTTGAGCTCTCTCCTAGCATCCCTCATTAAGCAGGTACTGGATGTCATTCTGGAGGCAAGGAGACCTAGTACTAGAAAATCCTATGCTGAAAAGTGGAAATGATACTGTTCCTGGAGCCTAGCTCAGGGGATGAGCACAGTGGTGCCCAGCTTACCTCATATTCTACAGTACTTAACAGAAATGCTCCACAAGGGCCTATCCATCTTGTCAATTAAAATTCATGCCTCTGCCATTTCAGCACATTATAATACTGAGCCACCCCTCTTCTCTCACCCCTTGCTAAAGCAATTCCTTAGAGGGGCCAAAAATTTAAGACCCCCCCCCCCCAGGAGAGCTCCCACTCCAGCCTGGGACCTCACTCTTCCCCCTTTGAACCAGCTGCTACAGCAGATTTGAAATTCCTTTCTTGGAAAACAGCCTTCCTTCTAACCATTACTTCAGCTAGAAGAGTGTCTGAATTACAGGCCCTCATGGCAGTGGAACCCTGCATTATCTTCCATATGGACAGGGTTTCCCTCAGGACTAATACTTCATTTATGCCCATGGGGGTGTCTTCTGTGGCCTTAAATCAGTCCATTCATTTGCCTACTTTTTCCCCAATCCACAAAACAAAGGGGAACGAATACTGCACTCTCTGGACATGCACAGACTACTTAGATTCTATTTGGACAGGACTAAGCCTATCAGAAAATCTGAACAGCTGCTAGTTAGCTTTGCTGCAGAGGCAAAGGGGAAGGCTATTTCAAAGCAAACCATTTCCAAATGGATAGCCCATTGCATCCATTTCTGCTACAAGCACCATGGAAAACCTACCCCACAGGGGATAAGATCACATTCCACCAGGGCTGCATCTACGTCTGCGGCATTTCTGAGAGGGGTCCCTACCAGGGATATCCTAGAGCTCTGTACATACTTTCACCAAGCATTACCACTTGCCTATCTTTTCTAAATCCAGAGCTGGATTTGCCACTGCAGTCTTGCAGGACTTAATAGCTGGCCCTAATGCTCTTTAACTTCTTCCTCCCTTCCTTAGCTTTGGGAATCAACCCAAATGTGATGACTGCAACAGTGAATACACTCGAGAAAAAAAAAAAAGGAAAGAAAAAAGAAAAAAAAATTGCACTTTATTCATCTGCTTTTACTGTATTTGTGTTTCTTCCTACTTTATTTTGCATTTGCTGCCTGTTCTTAAAAGTACTCAATTGCATTTATTCTGCTGCATTTATTATTGCTTGTTAGAAGCCTGATTAAATTTTAACTGTTATTCTACATCTTTTGGTTTAAGCACTTGGGCTTCAGGCCAGTTGTTTTACATTAATGAGATTTGCGGTTTGCACTTTTGTGGGATGAGAGGGTAGATTCTGCTCTTCTGAGCTGGGAATTGCCGTTTAAAGGCTTATTGTGCCTGCTTATTTGAACTTTTTCTGAAATTGCTGCTCCTTGTTTGCTGTAGAATAGACTAGATTTAGACCTGCTGAATCTAGCTTTGTTTGTATAACTTGAGCAATAATCCAGGCCATATTTTTTGGAGAAGGTTCCCCTGCACCCTATTGGCAGGAGTGTGCAGTTAGAACTTGTCTGATTGAAGACCACTGTAACAGGGCTCAGTTTTGAGCTTTTTTATTGGTTAATTTGTTTAAATCAGTTTGCTCTTGTTTGCTACTGTTGTATTTGTATGTATCTGTTCTCCTGTGTTAAATTGACCTAAACAGAGTTTAAATATCTTTAGCATAGTCTAGTTACAGGTTTTGCTGTAATCAGATCTGTTTGTGTGATTCCTGTGTTTCCTGCTACACCATCTTGTGTTGACCAGGGCCTGTCTGCACTTAGTGGGAGTAAGTGAACTGGTTGGAACTGGTCTGGTAGAAGGTATTGAGCTAAGAGCTCAGGTACAAGGGTTAATTGGTCAATTCCAGTGTTTCTATTTTACTTTTGCTTTTGTGGTATTTACACCCAGCATTTGCATGGTTTGTGCTTGTTTGCCCATTGCACACCTCCACTGTGCTGTTTTAACTCTTTGCGAGGTATCTCAGATGTATTTTTTCCATTACCAGCACTCCTGTGTGAGTGAGGCCCTCACCTGCAGCTACTGTATTGATTTTATCAAGCCTTATTCACACATATGGGTACTCTCCTCAGATAGTACCCACTCTACTAAGCCTGACCTCTCTTCCACAGATTTTGATAACCATGGACGGACAATTTCCTATGCTAGTCTGGTCAATATGGGCATCCTGAGACAGTGTAGCAACTACCTTATGTACACAGACAACCCTCTACTACTACCACCTATGAACACAATATGTGAGAGATGCTGTCACATTAACAACCTAGAATCCTCGCTGTCTCAGTCACAAGCCAGTACATCTGGCACTGAGAAGGTTGTCTGCACAAACACTACAAACACCATATCTCTAACACCACCCACATCTGTACAATACACTCCTACCTATGCAGGAGTTCTCAGCAAAAACATACCTAAACAAAAGAGACCCCCATAGCAAAAACATACACACACACACACACACACACACACACACACACACACACACACACACATACACACATCACAACCCACAGCACCAAGCATCACACATAGTACACACATCTGTGTCTCTCAGCCTCTAAGGCCTAACCACAAGCCCAACATACTAGTCATAGGAGACTATCATGAGACACACCAATGTGCCCCTCACCAGACTAGACAAGGAAAAACTCACAGTAAGTTGCTTGTAAGGTACTAGAATCTACCATATCACGCATGCACTCAAGTCTCTTAACAGGTACTGTTATGACTCTGTCATAGTCCATTTTGGTGTGAATGACTTGAGACGTACCTCTCTGGACTATATGAAGAGAGACATGATTGAGCTCCCTGAATATGTATCCCAGGCAGGTATGTACCTAGCCTTAAGAAGCATCCTACCATCACACAGAATGATACCTCAATACAAACAGAAAATGATTGACTTTAACAATTGACTTAGTTTCTGGTGTCATTCCAAGGAGATCCAGTATGTGACAGCCTGGGAGGACATGGTTGACAGGCCATAATGCTTTGCCAGAGATGGCCTTCATCTGTCTCGCCTGGGCTTTAGGCTTCTGGCAAAGACTCTTGCCTCCCCCATAGTGCCTTTTTTAGGCAAAGTCATGAGCACAAAATTATCAGCATGAAAAATTCTTATAAACAAAATTTAAAGATCATGCTGCTAAATGCTAGGAGTCTTATCATGAAACTGCACTCATTGCAAACATTTCTTGCCCTGGTGGATGCTGACATTTGTGCAGTCACTGATTCAAAGCTGTGGATAGTACCCCAGCCTTACCATCTTACCCTACTTTCAGACCCCAGATAGAAGGCTACAAAGCCAAAGGAGGTGGAGTTTCAATATTTTTCAATGACATACACACCTCCAGGCTGGTCAAATGGTATGACGCATAGGAGACACTCCAAGTGCAGTTAACTGTTGACAAAATACCTATTCAAATCATAGCTAGCTACAGACCCCCATCCATGACTCAGGATGCCCACTCCACCTATCTGGACTTACTTAAATCCATCAAGATTCAACCCTCTACCCTGATCCTGGGTGTCTTTAACTACCCAACCATGGAGTGGAAGACATATTCTAGCCCAAACATGAATGCCCAGGGATTCCTCAACTTCTTCAATGCCAGTGCATTGGATCAGCTGGTTGACACCCCTATGAGACGTGAAAATATCCTCGACCTGGTCCCAACCAACATGAGTAGCCACTGTAGCACTCCTACAGTGTCATCCTCCTTGGAAAGATCTAACCATAAAGCGATCACTTTTGAAGTCACCATCTCCCCTGACCCCCCCCCCCACTTGTCAGGGTCAAATAAAAAAACTTTTTCAAAGCTGACTACAATCTCCTCAGAGCAGGTATGAGCAGCTTCACAGCCACTGTCCTTTCAGTTGGAACTAGCACTAATGTCCAAGCCTATGCCGAAAACTATATGAGCACCTACATTGCTGTATGGACTCAGCAATACCTGACAGGACCAAATTATATTCCTCAAGGAAGAATAAACCTGTCTGGTGGACAGCAACAATAAACAAACTCTATAATATCAGGAAAAATTGCTGTCCAGGGCCAAGAAAGAGCAGGTCCCAAGTTGGAAGCAATCTCTCCTTTGTCTGAACAAGCAAATAAGGTCACTGGTGAAATCCTCTAAGGCTAACTTTGAATCTAAATTGGCCACATCCACTAAAGACAATCACAAGGCCTTCTTCACATATGTCTGCAATCTCAAAGGCAACACTCAAATTTGCTCTGGAATGGTAGTCAGTAACATCACATACACAAACAGCATAGATATAGCCAACCTGCTGGCAGACAGGTTTAGTGAAATCTTCACCCCCTCTGTCCCACCATCAGTAAACCAGGACATCCCCAGCACCTACCCATCTCCCCTCATCACCAGGAAGCAGGTTCTTAATGCCCTCTCAAAGGCAAAAAATACAGTCTCCATGGGACCTGATAACATCCCTGGCTGTATCCTACATGAACCCAGGCATGAGCTCTCAGCTCCATTAAACACCCTATTCAACCAAAGCCTGAGCACTGGCTTCATCCCAGCTAAATGGAGGACAGCCACTGTCATCCCTCTATACAAAGGTGGAGCATCCACTGACCCAGGGAATTATAGGCCCATCAGCCTAACTAACCTGATCTGCAAGGCCATGGAATGGATCATGGACCTTATAAACAAGGACATTGGCAACCTCCAAACACTTGACCCCATACAGTTTGCTTTTTTTCAAAGGGAAATCATGCCTGTTAAACTTGGTCAACTTCTTTGAAACAGTCACCAAAGTCATGGGCGAGGGGAAGACGGTGCACACTGCCTACCTTGACCTAGCCAAAGCTTTTGACACTATTCCCCACTCAGCCATAATAGATAAACTCTCCCAGGTAGGCATAAACCCGTATGTTACCAGATGCGTAACTAACTGGCTCACTGATAGAACCCACTCAGTCAAAGTAGGGGAAGCCACCTCTAGTGGTAGACCCATAATGAGTGATGTACCCCAAGGATCGGTCTTGGGGCCTCTACTGTTTTGGATATACTTTTCTGAGGTGCAAGCCAAAACCAGTGGTCTGTGGCTGACCAAGTTTGCAGATGACTGCACGCTGGGAGCTGTCTTAAATTCCTCTAGTGATATGAACATCCTCCAAGAGGGCCTTACCCAAACTAATGACTGGTGCCAGAAACATGGCCTCAAACTGAATGCCAAGAAATGCATCATTATGCCCTTTGGGGAAAATGTCATCCCCACTAATTATCACATTAATAACAACATACTAAGCATGCAATCAGTCGTGAGGGACTTGGGCACCCAGGCTGATAGCAGCCTGACTTTTGACCACCATGTTGCTTTCATTGTACGTAAGGCTTTCTACATGGCCCACCTCATAAATAAGGGTATTTCATCCAGGAACAAGGAGGTCATAACATACCTGTACTCCTCCCTTATCAGACCCATTATCGAGTACAATGCCCCCTTTGGCATATACCTTGCCAAGCACATGCAGCAGCTGGAGAGACCACAGTGGTTCCTGCCAGGAAAATCCAGGGTCTCAAACACCTGTCCTATACAGATAGGCTAAAAGCTCTGTCCCTCTACTTAGTCTCATACAGACTGCTCAGAGGTGACCTGTGTCTGGAACACAAGGCCATCACAGACCCAGCCTTGATGGAGTTTCTGCATATCGCTAAGACAAACTCCACTCGCGCAATCCACATGCAAGGCCTTAACCTGGTTTGTGACATTAATAGAGCTTGTTGGCGGGATAGCTTTGTGTACCAGAGACTCCCCTTTCTGTGGAATAGACTCCCTCTCTATGTCAAGCAGAGTATCTCTCTAGCCCTCTCTTTTTATTAAATCTTCTAACAGTACACATACTCCAGTGTATAAAAAAAAAAAAAAAAACAGAAACTAGGTCTGTTATATCGGAACAAAAATTCCTAACCCCTGAATCTAGACTTACCCTGGGCCAGGCATTCTTTCTCCCCTTCCTCTTATACACCACCCCAGTTCTTACCAATATCCAGGCCTCCACTCTAAACAAACTCCAACAGACACCATAAAATAACCAGATTCATTAATAACTCCCCATACAACTCACACCATTGCATTTCTTTAAACTCTCTTCAATGGCTTGAACTTCCCCAATTTCTGCTGTCTTATCAATTTCATATGCTTCACTCTATTCTTTATAAAACCTCCTTTTGTCCATCTCTATCTTCCTTAGTCTCCATCTACATCCCATCCCGGACCCTCCGTACTTCTAACCAACAATTACTTGATGTCTATAACCCAAAAAGGTCGATAGGCAAACTACTCTACAAACACTCCCTTGCCCATGCTTGGAACAAACTTACCCTTGACTTACGTTCAATCTCCCACACCTCACACTTTAAAAATGAACTAAAAGCTTATTTTCTCAAATCCAGGACCTGCCCTTGCTTATGACCCCACCTAGTCTTCCTTCCCTTTATGTACCCTCAAAAGGAGCATACTTAGTGCCTCATTACACCTCTCTCTCCAATGTGTCTATTATGCATTTGCATAATTTTATACAAACAAAAAAATGTTATTGTTGACCTATTGAACTATATCAATGTAAAATTATGTTGCTAAGCTTCTTTTTAATGCAACTTTAACTTTTGCATGTAACCCAACATATGTGAATCTTTTTGCTATAACTGCTATTATATCAATATTATTTAAAATTATACTTGTTTAAAAATGTACTACTGGAGCTTTTCTCCTCGGGCCTCCACTGAAAATGGGCCACAAGCCCAGTTGGACAAACCTAGTTAATAAATGTCAATAAATAAATTGTTTATGCATATAGCATTGAATAGACTAAGTAGGCACTTGGCCAGGTAAGTGCTTTATTTGACCCACTAGGGTGAGAGACAAAATAGGCAGGAAAAGCAGACCAGTTAAATGGAATCCAGAGGGATTTTCCATCATAGACTATAATGTGAACTGCTTGGATATGCCAGAATTCTACAGGATGTCTAGTCTTTCTTAGGTGTCTTGGGATATGCAATTTACTACCAGTATGGAAATTTGCAGGCATTATTTTGTGAGCTTGTGGTACCTTACAGATTAATCCTTGAAGGATGTATCATTATAGTAGAAAAAAAATATTTTGTATCACGATAGTTGTGTTTTTGTTAGGCTACACAAACAGTGACAGATTGTCAGCGTGTTCCAAAATGAGAGATAATCCAGACAATGGAGAGTAGCCTTCACGTAAATTTGGACTATTTTTCCCAATATTCCTGTTTCACTGAGCTCATACCCAACATGTGGGCACCCATTACCTACAATCTTTAGAAGGCTCAGATCCTACTCACAGTATAGGTTACATTAAGGAGACTGACGACTGCAATTACTTAATTGCAGGTGGGCTGTAGCAGGAAGTGATGACAGATAACTTCATTTCTGTTAAGTATGTTTTCACTGTTGGACAGGCCAGGCATTATGACACAATATAAACAGTGTTTCAACATCTTAAAACCATCAAACATGACCAATGCTAACCATCATCATTGGCCAGACACACTGACATTGCTGGATCACAATTTCAAATCAGTCATCTCACTCCTACATTACCAGTGTGACTCACAACAAACTGCATGTGCAGTAACATGCTCCCATTCTGCCACTCCATCTATGAAATCCATAATGTCTAGAGTGAAGTGATGAAAACGTTTGTGATGAGCTAAGAATAGGCAGCATTTCTGTCAGATACACAAATGCAATTCATTGTGACACTGCAAAAACTTATACAACAATATCCAATCATGGAAGTATAATACTGCAGCAAAGTCCTCTTCTAGGTCACTGATCCCTGGTCATTGCTGAGCAACAAGTTATAACTAGATGGTCATTACAGAATTTATTTTATTTATTTATTTTTATTTTTTATTTATTTTACATTTGTTAACCAGGGCAGTCAACTGGACCAGGTCCATTTATAGCGGAGGCCCGGGGAGAAAAGCTCCACATATATTAACAGAAATACTAGAATTTAATACATAGTAGTAAATAACTGATATTAACACATTGTAACAGCAAATATCCAGCTAAAAAGACAGAAGTATAAAACAGACATGATAAACTCAGCAGTTGATCAGACTAAATACATTTAACATTGAGAGTCATGACATACATCATATTAAAATGAAGAACCTATATTAAAGGGATAAACAACTGTAGCATTTACTTTAGGCAAATAATAAGCCTTTCAACTTTCCACAGAGCTTAAGCAGTGTTTTTAGGTTATGCATGGGCAAAGCCAGGTGCTTATGAGATGAGATTTTAAAGAGTGTTTGAAGTGTGAGGTGGTGGGAATAGAGGTCAGTGATGGGGGGAGTTTATTCCAATTTTGCATAGAAGTGATTTGTCACTAGAACGGAATGTGCGATTTGTTGCATAGTGGGTAAGTAATTGACTTAGTGATGAGGTTTTATCAGGATACTTCAGAATATTATAGGCAGTAACCAGTTGATGGTAATTTAGTAGTTAAGGAAATTCTAACCATTTTAAGTCCCTTAGAGCTAGACAATGATGGGATTTTAAGGTGGCGTTATTAGCAAATTTGGCAATATTATTATAGCATGACTCAAGTTTGTCAAGGTCACGTTTTCTGATACAGGTAAGAATTGGTGCTGCATACATCAGTGTGGACAAAAGGTGAGTTTGGGCTAGGGTGATCCGTGCTTGATCTGAGAGGAAGTTTTTGTGTCTGTATAATGAGCCCATTTTTTGTGAATCTTTTTGATGGTTTCAGAGATCTGGACATCAAAGAGAAGGTTTTTGTCAATCTCAACACTAAGGAGTTTGGTATGGGCAGAAGGAGAAATGATAGTACCATTTTTGGAAGTAATAGAAAAGGAAAGGGGAGCAGACTTGATTTGTTGGGGGAAAATAAAAGCAATTTAGTTTTATTAGGGTTAAGGATGAGTTGGATATTTGTGATCCAACTTTCCACAGAGTTAAAGGATTCCTGGGTCTGTTTTTGGAGAATAAAAAGAGGGGGGCTGAGCAGATTAAAGTCGAATCATCTGCATACTGTATGAGTGTGGCATGCTGGGTGGAGGTATGTAGATTGTTAGTTTAGATAGAAAAGAGAAGTGGGCCCAGTACTGAGCCTTGTGGTACACCTATGAAAGTTGACAGTAGAGGAGATAGTGCCCCCTGCCATTGGACAGATTGTTGCCTTTCAGCTAGATAGTTCCTGAACCAGGAAATAGTAGAAGGGACAAAGGATAGTGACGCTAGTGAATCTAATAGTAGGGAGTGTGAGACCATATCAAATGCTTTGAATATTTATTATTATTATTTATTTATTTATTTCAGTTTGATTACCGGGGAGGTCCACTGGGCTTGGGGGGCCGTTTTCAGTGGAGGCCTGGGGAGAAAAGCTCCAACAGGAAAAACAAGAGTTTAATTACATGAAAATTCAAAGACAGTTTGTATAACATATAGCAGGTAGCAAACAAAAAGAATAAACACTAGCAATTTCTATTTTGTTCAGGAGGAAAACAGGCTTATATCATAAAAATCAAAATTCTACTGTTTAGTTGCCTATGCTAAGTATATTTAAAAGAGGTTAGGAAGGTGAAGAGGTTAGCCTGGAGAGAAGGGAGAAGATAGCTTGAGTGGTATGGGCTGAAGAGTGCAGTTGCAATACCTGTTTAAATAGAGGTAGGAATGAATTTGGGTTTTGAAGTTATTAAGGTTGGTACATGTCCTTAGTGTTTAGGGCAGGGCATTCCATTTTTTAGCTAGGGTAAAGGATAAGAGAAGCTGACCTGCTGGGTGCTTGGGTTTTTATACAGTGATCAGGCTTTGGTTAGAAGATCTAAGTGATCTAAGGGGGGTATAAGGTAGTAGAATTTTAGAAAGAGCAGGGCATTTAGTAGGATAGAACAATAATTTGTAGGCTGTGATGATTTGGAGAAAGTCAAGTTGATTGGGGAGTTCAAGCCAGTTTAAAGAGTGAAGGGAGGTGCAGTGATGAGAGGAAGATTTGGCATTTGTGGCAAATCTAGAGATTTTGTTGTAACATTGTTCCAATTTGGAGGTAAGTGTGGATGATAAATTAGTGAGCAGGGGAGCTCCATAGAGTAGGGAGGGAAGGAGGTAGGTAGCGGCAAGGGTTAGTCTGGTGTGAGGAGAGAGGAAGTGGTTGTTTCTATACAGTAAACCTAGTTTTATGTGTGTTTATTTGATGTTTAGCTGGATATGAGTATTAAATTTTAGTTGGTTATCAATTGTAACACCGAGAAGTTTGGTGGAGGGAACAATCTCGATAGAGGAGTTGTTGAGGCTGGTAATTTGAAATTAGTTTTTATCACGAGAGGAGGATTTAGAGGGGGAGAAAAGGAGGATCTTAGTTTTGTTTGTATTTAGAGAGAGATGATTTTGGAGCATCCAGTTTGCAGTGGTTGAGAAGACACTTTGTGTTAGGGCTTGGAGCTCTGTTAGGTTAGGGGCACAGCAGATCAAAGTGGAATCGTCAGCATATTGCATAATTTTGGTGTTAGGAATGGCTTTGTGGAAGGCATTAATAAATATATTGAATAGTAATGGGCCTAGTACGGAACCTTGGGGTACTCCGGCAGGGGTAGGAAGGAAGGTAGAGGTGGCTTGGCCCCATTTCACAGCTTGGGACCTGTTTGAAAGGTAGCTGGAGAACCAGGAAAGGGTTTTTTGGCATAGGTTGAGATTAGAGAGGTAATTTAGAAGGTGGGTATGGGAAATAGTATCAAAAGCTTTGGATAAGTCTAGTAGAACAGAGGATACTATATTACCAGAGTCACGTGCTGAATTGACAGAGTGTAAGAAGGAGAGAAGGGCGGTGTTAGTACTGTGTCCAGGGTGGAAGCCATGTTGGGTAGGAGAGAGTAGTTGGTGTTTGGTAAGGAATAGCAGGAGCTGCAGGTGGATACATTTTTCTAGGATTTTGGAGATAGGGGAGAGGATGGCTATAGGGTGGAAACTGGAGACATTACAATTTTTGCCACCTTTGTGGAGAGGAAGAATGAAAGTGGTGTGCCATAGTTTAGGTACTTAGGATTCGAGTAAAGACCTATTAATTAGGATGCTGATAGGTAGAGCAATAGAGTCAGAAGATATTTTTAGGAAGGAGGATGGAATGCTATCAGGAGCATTGGAGCAAGGCTTTAGTTTATAGAGAAGTTTCTTTATTAGGTCAGTGGACACTGGTTTGAGTTCGAAAGAGGGGAGGGGAGAGAAGGGGATGGAAGATTGAGCAGGGAGGGGAGGAAGGTTATTGTTTGTGAACACCTTGGTTAGCTCAGCAATGGAAGAGGTGAAGAAGGAATTGAATAGGGAGGCTATTTCAAGGTCAGATTTGCTTGTATCAGGACTGGGGTTGTTTTTTGTACCTGGTCTAAGGAGGGAATTAATAGACTGCCAGAATTGCTTGGGATTTCTAGCATGGTTTTCTTGTAGTTTGATGTAATAAGACTTTTTATCTCTAATGATTTGTTTTTTGGCAAGGTTTCTCAACTGCTTATACTTAAGGAAGAGTTCAGGTTGTTTGTGTTTAACGTAGGTTTTTCAGGTCTTATCCCTTTGCAGCATTATTTTTTTGTGTCCTTGGTGAGCCAAGGGGTGGTATTTGTTTTAACTCTTTTTGTTCTTATGGGAGCTAGGGAGTTAAGGACAGTTATGAAAGTAGAATTGAAATAGTCAACGGCTTTGTCTAATGGTAGAGTTTTTAGGGGGTTCCAGTTAGTTAGCTTAAGAGAGTCAGAGAAAGAAGTAGGGTTAAAGGTAGATAGGTTACAAGTATGAATGCAGTGGTGAGAGTATGGGGAGGAGGGAGTAGCTCGAATGGAGAAGGCAGGGAGGTGGTCTCCTAATGGGTCAGAAGTGACACCAGATGTTATAACTTTGTTAGGATGAGATACTAGGATCCAGTCAAGTATAGTGCCAGGGGGATTAGTTTTGTTAGGTCTAGTAATGGAGTTAGTTGAGTGAAGTTGAATAGGTTGATGGTTATTATGGGATTAGGGTTAATGATTTTTTCCCCAGTCAATATTTACATCTCCCAAAATGAAGGTTTCTAGCTTAATACTGGAGGAAGTCCAGGAGAGGATGTCTTCCACAGTATTGGTATTATTGCCAGGAGGAATATAGAGGCAAATAATGCAGATACTTTTATGGTTGTTTATTTTTTAGTATGCCAATTACAAGTTCAGCGTTATTGAAAGAAGGGATAGGGTTTGGGTAGGGAGTGATTGACAAGAGACTGGAGTAGACTAGAGCAACACCACCACCTCTTCTATTAGGTCGGTCAGATCGAAGAGAATGGAATCTTGGGGGTAGGAATTCAGAGTCATTAATGTGAGGTTTTAGCCAGGTTTTAGAGATAGCTGCTGTCAGGAGAGTTGTGATTGAGCCAGGCGTGGAAGAGGGTTAATTTATTTTTTAAGCTTTGGGCGTTGATAGTGAGGAATTTGAGGTTTTTGTTAGGGGATTTGTTGTTGGTGCAAGGGAGATTTGTAGGAGAGAAATTAGGACCTGGATTGGGGTGAACATCGCCGGCTAAGTAAAGGTATGTGTGATGGGGGATGTGTTTATTAGTTTTGTATTTAGATAGAAGAGGCTGGTAGAGATTTGGTTTATGTTTAAAGTTATTATTTGAGCTTAGAAAAAGTTTTACTTTCAATAGAAGGATAGGGTGGGAGGGAACTAAAGAAGTTGAGATGTTGTGTTAATGGGAAGCAATGTGGTGTTGAGGAGTAAAAGGAGGAAAGAGTAAATGGAAATCAGTATAGCAGATGATTTGGTATAGAGATACTGGAAGGAAGGGGAAGGATGAGAGGAGAAGGACCTTGGGAGGAAGGGTGAGCATGGTAGTTGGAGTCCGTTACAGGAGATAGAAAAAGAGGGTGATAGGATATTAGGAGTGTGGGTGGAGTGGTTGAGAGAGGTAGGTAGGGTGGAGGAAGGGGAGGGGGAAAGGTGTATCAGGATTGGTTGGTGGAGAGAAAGAGGGACTGATAGGAGGTGGAGGAAGGAGAGGGGGAAAGGTGTATCAGGATTGGTTGGTGGAGAGGGAGGGATTGATAGGAGGGGGATAAATGTAGAGGTACTGGGGGCAGGTGGGAATTGGGGGCAGGGTAGGGGAGCGGAGTGAGCCCACTGGGCGAACGGAGCGGGAAGAGCCAAAGAGGCGGGAAAGGCCCGAAAAACAATCAATGACCTGAGGCTGGAGAAGGAGAATTACAGCAGGGGTGGAGATATATGGTTTTTAACTTTGGTTTACAGTTAACAGCTAGGATTTTAGATTTGGTTAGAGAAGGACCCTCTGAAAGTACGTATAGAAGTGTGGGGAGGTAAATTACTAATTCTATAGTGTAGGGCAGAGACACTTTTAGGCAGAAAAAGTGAGTGGGGCAGGGAGAGGGGAATAATGCAGTTCCTTGTATCAGGAGTATGCTGCCACCTAGTGGAAAAGGAGGAAGGTGCACTCAGGGGAGAAGAGGTTCCACAGGGAAGTTAGGTTATAAGGTTTAGATAGAGGTAATTATGGGGAGAAAGACTGGAAACCAAAGGATGGGGGGGTCTGTGCAGTGACCAGTGGTAGGCTACTTTCACACACACTGGGGTAGAATGCTGCTCAAGGGTAGGTAGATGCTAGAAAAAAATATGTAAGAGATTACATACACTGAGTCTCTTTAGCAAGGGAGATAGGGTCCCAGAAAATAATATGGCTCAAGCAGATAGTCCACGGACGTCTTCTCTTTTGAGAGGAGGAATCTCCTGTCTGGTCAGTGAAGAAAGGGAAAACACTCTGGGGAGCAATTGAAAAGGAGAGTGAGAAAAACAATAAGTTAAAATGGGGGTAAGAGGAAAGTAGGAAGAAGGAGAGTGCAGGAGGAAGTAAAATGCAGGCTAGAGGATGGAATTATACAGAGTGGAGTGGGAGGAGGAGAGAAAGAAAGAGGGACAGAAGTGTAGACTGAGGGAGGGAGAAATAGGAAGGAGAGAAGTTGGAAAAAGGAAAGGTGGGAACAGTTGTGCAGTAGAAGGTCCACAGGCGATAATAAACTTTATACATCAATTCAGCATGCAAACAATAGTTAGGTAACAAGATTACAGATGCTAAGCAAAAAAACAACACTGCTTAAAGTAGTCAGAGACCGTATTTGTGTTCAAATAGCAATGGAAATAAAATAATATTCCTAGGTAGGAGAAATTGTCCAAGGCAGTAGCTACAGCTAAATACAGTTGTTATATTCAGTTTAACACATAAAGACAGTCAGTAGAGATAGGCCTTAGGGATAGCAAAATATAAATACATATCAGCAAAAGCAAAGCCTATGGTAATGCTGAGACTATGTTGCTAAAACAATAGACAATAATGTTCTGACTACAGTTAGGTGGAAATATAACACTATTTATTTTATTTTTATTTATTTTGTTGGGAATGTCAGACTGGGTTCACAGGAGCCTGTTTTTCAGCTGGAGGCGGAGGAGAAATCCAGATGCATGATGTCTTTGAATGTGGGAGGAAACGGAACCGGAGGGAGAACACAGGAACACAGGAGAACATGCAAACTCACACACAAGGCCCCCAGCCGCCGAATCGACTGGAGAACCTCTTGCTGTGAGGTGACAATGTTAACCACTGCACCACTGTGCCGCCCTAACACTAGTTATCCAGTAGCAGGTTTAAAAGTCAAGGTTGCTACGGTTCTAAAATAAAGTGTTAAGCCTAAAGGGTAAAAGACACAGTTTTGCAATTGCAGGTTGCAAAAATGAACAGATGTTAAGGTTTTGGAATGAATAAAACCGTGTCTACAGTTAAAAAGACATTGATAGGCAGTATATTGCTAAATCAATGGTCGCCTGTATTCTAGTGCTAAGAATAGCATGTTGGCAGTGAAATAAGGTAGTAGCAGGTTAAAATCAAAGGGTTCTAATAAATTAATTGCCGAGTCTTACAGGAAAAGTCACTGTTAAGCAGTATAGCTGACTGAGAACATGTCGGCGGTTAAATCGGCAGTACCAGTTTAAAATTCAATGGTCGCTAAGGTTTTAATAAAGTAAGAGCCGAGTCTTACAGGAAAATGTCACTGTTAAGCAGTTTAGCTGACAGAAAAACGTGTTGGTGGTTAAATAAGGCAGTAGTAGTTTAAAATTCAATGGAATAGATCCAAAAATATAGCAGATGTATAGTTATAGTTGTTTCTGTGTTGGTTTACTAGATTGGTAAATGAGAGAAGAGTGGTAGTTGTACTGTGGTGTGGCCGGAACACGTGTTGTGTGGTGGAGAGGAGTTTGTGTGTGTTCAGGAAATACATGACTTGAGAGTGAATAGTAGGGCACACTAAGGTATATAGGTGATTGCCTAGTACCCTCACAATCACACAGAGTAAAGCTGTTCATCGTTTAATACCCAAAGTGCTATGCTGGGCTTACAAAGTAGCCTAGTATAGCTGATGAGAATTTGTAGTCTTCTAATGGGATGAGTATGCTGATGCTAAAATAGTCCAAACCCTTTTAATTTAAGGCACTTTGATCTATTTCCATCAGAAAATGAGACTGATCATAAGTCTCAGAAACATTCTCCCTCAAGCAACACATTTTGTGATCTTCCATCCTGGAAAATACTGTTTTACCAAAGAAGCAATACTTGGAGATAAATTCTAGCTCAACTTTCTCTTTTCTTCAAGGACATAGCCATTTCACCACTTACTCTCTGTAAAATTTTAAATCATTGCAGTTCAGAGAAAGCAATATCCTCCTGTTTTGGATTGAATTGAAATTGAAAAGGCTGTATCTGATAACACATCCATTTCAACAATTTTCTGTTTCCTTTTTTCATGGGAATAGTGAACAAAGAATATTGCTTGAAACAGTACACCTGTTCTGATGGCATTTCGAGTATCTTTGCCTTGCTGGTAGCACTGCAACTTTAGAAAAGAGAAAACCATAACATTGCCCAGCATGCAGCAGTGCTTAACATGTTACCACCTAAGTGATGTGGACTGTCACACCTTAAGCAGCATGCACATATATTCCATTCCAGAGTATTTCTGAAAATTAAACATAAAAATCTAAACAACTGTAAATATTCTGTGAGCAGCAAAAGCTACTAAGACTGTACAAATAGCAAGGTTATCAGTGATAGTAGTTAGTGCATTCAAAGTCTTTTCATAAATACTATAATAGATTCTAATGCACATAAAACCAAAGTTACATTTTTGCTACACTTTCACAAATTGTCATATATTTAAAACTGTACAATGTATGCATATATCGTTAGAACATTTTTGTTAACCAAACAAATGTTTTGAAATGACAAGAACTTCCTCTTTGAGTGCATGTTTATTGAAATATTTACAAAATTATGAAACATATACTTAATTATATAATTAGCAATATAAATAACACTGAGCATCTCTCAAGATTGAGAGTGCAGTGCAGATATCAAAGATAATTTCTTCAACAGCATCTAAAGTTTTTGACATATTAAGAACATATGGAAATATTATTTTCATAATTGCTAATAGATTATCTAGCAATTTGTCAGGTATAGTGTGATATAAGTGCACATTGATAATGAATTGTCCTGTTTCCCACCATGATGTATCATACCACACCACTCAGTAACGTGTAGGGCTCACCTTTATGAAATATGAATATAAATATGAAACTGTGAATAAGTGGCAAACAGTGATTACTTTTTCCACTGCATGACATTGTAGATTAACAATCTTGGTGTCATTTTTGCTAATTACTTTTTGCCTTCCTAACACTGGTAAGTCACTTAGTTAAAAAAGCCAGGCCCAAGAAAGTTCTGGATGCCATTAGGAACTATGGTGTGAACCGAAAGTATGAAAAAAAAAGGCTCTATAAGCTTCAGTGAGTAAAACCAGCATGTTGACCATCCTCTAGGACTCAATACCAGAATACAGGAAAGGGTATTGCCTTTACACTGGCTGGGTAAAGTCTTTCTCCCAGTGCTCACTCGGAATCTCAGACTTTGTCAACTTGGCACTTGTCATGCCTCTGACTGGAGACAAACTGTTTCACTGGTTATAATGCACTGCCTGAGGATGCCGTCTGTAGGAAAAAATGATTGTGGTTTGTGAACTGCTGTAATTTGCAGGGCCTAACAATGGCCTTAACACTTCCCCTGTAGTGTACGATTAGTTGTGATGAATGGTTTCTGAAGCTGAAATACTGTAGCACTCCTATGTAAAACTGCTGAACTTGGTTGGCTCCTTTAACTACACCGTGTCTTCATTGCTGTATGTTACAGGTGTGAATGGACAGTTCTTGTTTATATTGTGGTTTCACGTATTTGTGTATGCAGATCTGTAAATTAAAGCATTTTAACAGAACTGGTGCACTGCATCCAGTATATATACTTAGTACCATCATAATACAAGAAATACTTTAAAATGTAAAGAAATGATGATAGAAGAACAGCGATCC
The DNA here is from genome assembly GCF_019279795.1 of Protopterus annectens. Lineage (NCBI taxonomy): Eukaryota > Metazoa > Chordata > Ceratodontiformes > Protopteridae > Protopterus > Protopterus annectens. Next base: position 645,931,526 of record NC_056734.1, on the reverse strand, counting down.
TTGCAATATGCCTGTAATTGCACATGGCACCTTTGTTATTTTCCATCCCATATCATACTTATAGCAAACATTGCTGTATACCTTAATTGGCCTGTGTATCACAGCTTTCTCCAGCAGGTTATTCTAGATCCCACCACTGTGAAAAAAAAAGCAATCTCACTTTTCTGCATACACAGTAAACAATATGTGTTATTTACTTTTCTGCAACACATATGAAGGGTAGTAAATGAAACTAGAAAAGGTAGTGGGCAGTCAGGCATTAGGTTAAGTTGTTAGCATTACAAAACACAAAAAAGCATTTTAAAACTTAGTTTAGGGGGCAGGTAGTAGAAGAAGCATGTGAGAAAAAGCAAGTTTCTTAAGATGGGTAAAATAGAGGACTGAGAGAGACAGCACTACTGAGTGTCAGAAATATGAAAACAAGACTGGGTAGTGTCTCTAGCGGCATGACGGGATCAATGGAAAGGGAGTGGTAGTCTGTGTGAGGTTTGGTTGTAAAGGTAAGAAGAAAGACAAGTCTAAAGATTAACATAAGTGAACCATAACTGATACGAACATGGTATTATAAAGAAAGAAGAGGCAAGGAACTGAAATGAATAATAAATATTTGATAACATATAATTTTACATCTGCTCAGCTATAGACTAGGATTCATTGTTCATAGTCATACCATTGGTCATCCTAGAGGAATATCCATAGGAGGTGAAGGGAAGTGAATTAATTAAATTACTTGTGGAAATATTTTATATACTACATCTAGGAATCCATAACCTAGCTGAAGAATCCATCTCAGAAGTACTAGTAATAGATGGTACATCAGATGAGGTAAGCTGAGGATGAGTATGTAAAGAGAATCCATCTCAGGAGTATTAGTAATAAATGGTACATCAGATGAGGTAGGCTGAGGATGAGTATGTGAAGAGAATACATCTCAGGAGTATTAGTAATAGATGGTACATCAGATGAGGTAAGCTGAGGATGAGTAGGTGAAGAGAATCCATCTCAGGAGTATTAGTAATAGATGGTACATCAGATGAGGTAAGCTGAGGATGACTATGTGACGTTATAAGGCTGCATGGAAACCTGTTGGAATGCTATGATGTACAGAAGACAAGAAGTTGTTTTTCCTCTTTACATATATTAGAAAGGCATCACCGATAGTACAACATATAGTTATGAAGACCTATCTGCAAGGCCAAAGGCAGGATGGAAGAATTTTAGAGAAGGGCAACAAAATGATGCAGTGCCTTATCAAAGTAATATACAGAGAGAAAGTGATCATAGGGGGTAAGGGAGAAGTTAAAGCCCTTGATATGCACTGTCTTGAGGAAAGAGGTGTGGGGAGACATCATGGAAACTTAAGTACCTCAAGGTAATTGGAAGGTTGAAAAAGATGTCCATTTAATAGCTTTCATTTATTTACTTATTTAAGACGGAGCTGTATGAGTTGAAGAGAGCAACATTTGAAATTAGAATATAAATAGTCTGTAGGAAATGAGGGGAAGTATTTCTTCACAGAGATGGTGCTTTATACATGGAAAACAACTGTGATATCTTTGGAAAAGTTAAGAGTGATTGCGGTAAACATGACACCTGTTCTGTGTGTTGGGGGGGGGGATTGCGGGTGTTGATCTAGTAAAATTAGACATTGTAAATCAGGATGAGATACACACATACTGGCTAAGTCTGTAGCTCTTTATCTGCTGAGTGTCTATGATTTATTGGGCTGCTAACATAAATTATAGTGAGCTTTTCATCCCTACTAACTGCATTGCAGATTAGTCAGTAGAAGTTGACATTTTTTGGGCAAGATCTTACATTTCATGTAGGTGACAGCAAAATAAGTTCACAGTGAGTGACCGAAGAAGTGACATGGAGGCCAAATAATCTGGATTACATGAGAGTGAGAAACAGTTGGTCGAAGATTATTTTCAGGAGACTGATTATATATAAGTGTGTAAAATAAATAACTTTTTCTTTGCACTTTTTGCCCCCACTGCTTGTGGATTAACAGCACCCTCCAGTGGAAGGTAAACAACTACTGAAACATGGATTTGAAGTACTTTAAAATAATGATCTCTTAGAACAAAATTAGTTAGAGTTGAAAAAGAGCAAACACTGTAAAAAGATTAATTAAAGAAAGTATATGACACCGCCTATGGGATATTTCAAAGGGGGTTGCTGACAGTGTTGTCAATGTCAAGAGCCTTGGCTATAAACTGCATGCTGTGTTTTTGGATAAAAGAATTCACACTGATGTCATAACAGGCATATATGCTACAGGGAGTGAGTTGCTAACTTAATTCAGGATACTTAGGAAAAAAGAGGAAAAGAAAAGAGGTAGTGTGCCAGTATATATTAGAGAAGTGATATGTTCTACAGTGAGTTAGGACATAGATGAGGAGGATAAGACGGAGGGATTGATAGTGATGTTGGTTTTCATGCTGGACACGAAAAGACTGGGCACATGAGGTGTTTAGCTACACTACATGGTGTGACAGACAGAGAGTTCATTGTCCTGGAAGGACATCTGTGTATCATCATCCTGTTTTGTGGCTGATGGGTTACATCTGCCCTTCGTCTGAGTGTATACACTAAATGGGGTAATTCACTACTGTATTCAGTCCTTTTAGACAGAATATCCATTTAAAACAGAGATCATGGACTCACCCCTGTACTAGTAATTGACAGATATAGCTGTTAAATGCTTTATGTCAATACATGAGTCCCCTCCAGATATCCATGCTTTGATAGAGTAATTATCACTTGAGTAATATATAAATATTGATCTTGGAGTGGGTGAGGTGAATCTTAAACTTCAGTGGGATAAGTTAATTTTAAGCACCAATGCTAAGTTTAAAATGGCCTGCAAGGGAAGTTAGCCTAGTACTAACCTATGAATCTATAAACCTAAACAAAATGAGGTGAGGGTAGTACCAATGAATGCTAGAAGACTAAGTAATGCAGTGGGCAGGTTGTAAGCCTTTTGGCCTCTGGAGGGCACTGAAATCTTCACTTTAGCTAAAAGCTGGTTCGAGGATTTCTTCTATAATACATAAAGTATAGGGTCTAACACTTAGCATTGCTGCAGACCCTGCTGAGGAGGAGGTGTAGTATCTGTCTTTATTTATTTATTTATTTTACATTTGTTTACCAGGAAAGTCTGACTGGACAAAATGTCCTTCTTCAGTGGAGGCCTGGGGAGAAAAGCTCCAGATTTATAAATAACAGTAAGACATATAAACAATGTACAGATACAAATATTGATTCAATCGCAGATACAAGTACAAAATGAAAATACAATAATAATAATAATAATAATTACTTAATAAATAATAAAGACAATATTAACTTTATGCACTGTGGCTTTATCCCTTTCTTAACTCATACTGATAAAGAGAATTTTCTAAATGTAGCTTGAAAATATTACTTTGGAATTTCAGCCTACAAATATTGACTAGTCAGTCTGCTGTTCATGTAATATGTATGTTCAAATATTTACTAGATTTTATTAAGAAAATCATATGTGATAAAGAATTCTAAAACATAATTTTTTTAGTTCTTCCCCATAAATTAATACCTCAGTAAAATCACATCATGGCACATGTCTTATTCTAAAAAACTCATAATTATGAACAAGTCTATTTGGGGATTTCTCAAAAATTATGACAAAATTAAAAACACAAAAGCAACAGCAGAAATATTGGATGAGTAATATGATATAATGAATAAATGCATCACCAAATCAATTCCAGTAAGAAATAAGCAAGCACCTTTGGTGAAGCTGTTGAAAAAAATATGTTTAAACTTTACAATAGAAATGAAGGTACTAAATAACCATAAAGAAAAATCTTACAGTAAATATGAAAACTAAATTAAACATAGCAGCACAACAAGCTCTAATTTGTTATCAAGTTGCCAAAATAAAGTTAGAAGCAAAACTAATTACCAAAGTAAAAGATGATAATAAAGATTTCTTCAGATATATCAGGAAAATAAAGAGGAAACATTGGAGTTTTGATATTTTAATAAATAAAACAATAGAATGCTGAATAACCATGAGCACCAAACAAAAAAAGTTAAAATGGTTTTAATATTCAAAATAATCCAAAATAAAAGGATAAGCACTTTCATCTGTGTATCAGTTAGACTTCATCAGATAAGAACTGGTTGGATTTTTTTGGTTTTTGGCTTGTTTATTTTACCATGGCAACGGTGGACCTTCTGGCTCTAAAACGGTTCATACACAGATGGATTTTAATGTTTTGTAGGACTCTCTGCATATTCTCACAATTTTTGTGCAGCAACTATCACAACAAATGCCTACCATTAGTGCAGGCCACCATGAGGACTTTAACCATTTACATGGCTTCAGTTTGGATTCCAGTACTCGGCACAGTGATTTTATTTGTCCAGGTCAACAGCAGTTGCAGCACAGCAACTCTGGTTTAACTCCATGCATAGTCTGAATAACCACAATTCCATTGCTTCCTAATCCATTAATTTGGATAACTGTCTCAATAAGACCATGGCATTTAACAGAGAAAGCTCAAAACATGTAGTTTCCATCGATCAAAAGCTTGATACCTTCCATAAAAAATTATTGCAGTTTAAAAAACTTCAGCAAAAAAATTTCTATTTTAATGAGTGTCTGATGTTACAAATGGTCCCAAAAGGCTTATGAAGCTGGAAATACCCAACTGGCCTTGTGCAGCATTTATTACTGCACCAGGAATTATTAGCCATGTTTGACAGACACAGTTTCGAACTTATGGAACTTCTTGTTAAGCATAATTCTAAGGAAATGGAAGGGTTATACATTGAGATAAAGCAATTGGATGTGACTATCACCCAGAATATATTGTTTAAGGAATGCAAGCATAAACACCAGGCAACATTTTCTGAAACTGATAAAATATGTGACATCATTCTGCAAAGAAAAAACAGAAAGGCTGAAAGGGATCAATAAGATTATTTTAAGGTTAAAGCATACCCTGATCCCTCCAAAAGCCAGCAATGCAAACATCAGTGGACTGGGCAACTGGAGGGTCTTAGGGAGGATAACTTTTATGATGATGATTAAATACAACCAGAAGAGAAGCACCCTTTAGAATATTCTGGACCTTGGAGATTGGAATGACTGAAAAACAAGAAAGTCAACAACTACAGTCCCAACCCCTTGCCAGCACATACACCCAAATAGTAACATAGAGGAAATTTTACAGTGTGAAAGTGAATGGCCACAAGAACAGACCAACACAGATGACACAGGTACACACAACATTATTTCAAATAATGCTAATGATTTTAAAATTTACAACTTTAGTAACTTTAATATCACTCAAGAACATGCTGAACTTTAGAGCAAAGGCTACAAATTTTTTCCAGCTAGGAGTGCCGATATTATTAAAGTTGTTAGCGAACTTAAATTGTACACCAGGAAGCTAAACCCGAGACTGTTTTTTAATAATAACAACAATGACCAGAATTACAGTGATATAAGGGTACCTAATATATACAACCCTGATTTATACTCTACACTTCACTCTTTTGAACAATTTTGTGAGCTGGATATCTGGTATTTACTTAATGGGCAGTTCCATGCTTGCCCTCGTAATCTTGGCAAAAGACAATGGGACCTATTACAAGAGTTGAAAGGTAAACAACAGTGATGCAACCCAATAAAGGTGGGGGCTTGGTTGTCATGAACCAACTGGATTATGAACAATGTATGTTCAGTGTTCTTTATGAAGACATGTGCCTTGAAGTCTCACTCAATAAAATCAACATCTGATATTGGAAAATTGACAACTATTTATATGTTATGTTCACAAAAGGCCAAATCAGTCAAGAAGAATGCAATTTTATTTACATTGATTTCAGAAAAATACCGACTATATTTGGAATGCCCAAAATCCACAGATGCCTTATTTATCCACGACTTAGACCTATTGTGGATGTGGGACATTCTAAGACTATTTGTATAGCTAGATTCACTGACCATCAAACTAAGACCCATGTTATGGATATTCCATATCTCTGTAAAGATTCATGGGACTTTCTAAGTGTCAAGTATTACATGATCTTACCAGTACAGTATTTTTAACTATTGATGTTAAATATCTGTTCAGTTGTATTCCTCGTGACATTGGAATGGATTGGTTCTCTGAATATCTTACTTTTAACATGGAGCTGGAGCAAGATAAAATTAATACCATGAATACACTGATTGAGCTTGTTCTTGATAATAATTTCATAATTTTTGAAGGACATGTTTTTAAATAAAAGTCCAGTATTGCAATGGGATTGGCTTGTGTACCACTCTTTGCCAACATTGTTACGGCAGCATGGGAAAGTAAATATCTTTTGTCCACTGAGTTTACTGAGAGTCTCAAGATGTATACACGCTTTCTATATGATATATTTGTTGTATACTCAGGCTCTACTGATAAGATACATGCATTTATGCAGTATATCAATGGTACCACCTCCTTTTAAAATTTTACCCACATTATTGGTCAGGATTCTATTGAATATGTCAACATACCATTATCTGAAGATCGTATAAATCATACAGTCACATTAAGAATATGTAGAAAGCCTACATATTCTAACACTCTCCTACATTATCACAGCAACCATCCTCACTGTGAAGTCCCCTGTCTCGGCCAGTAAGCAAGGAGCCTGAATCCTCACCATTGACATTGAACAGAGACATTCACTTAGAACAAAAATACATGCACACAGTATTTGTAGATGCAGTTCTCTGCATCAAGCACAATTTCCCTTAAGAGCATACAGGGAACACACTCATTCTGGGGGATAATTTTCTCTATCTGTGTCCCTCCAGGTCCCCAATAAGACTCCCCACTGGTAAAGCTATATAGCTGAGACCTCAGCTGAGTTTCAAGCATAGTTCTCCAGCACCCTTTCTGTGAAACCAGTGCTTTGTGTCCATGATCCATACAGCTGGCACACACACTCTTAGAGATTTCATTTTCAGACACACACATACACACACACACACACACACACACACACACACACACACACACACACACACACACACACACACACACACACACACACACACACACACACACACACACACACGCACAAAACTGGGAAAGGCTGGCACAAATTTACTAGCTATGACCCCTTCTGCTCAGACTATAAGGTAGTTACACCACCACCAGACACTCCAAAGCCAGCTACTCTAAGGCTCTTACAAGGGTACCCAATTATACTGAGTGAAATTAATATTAATACAAATGGTACTTTGACCAACAGCAAAGCTTTCAGGAGCAGTCAGAGCTATCACCAAATATATATAAGTGCTCTCAGAGATTAAAATATTCTTTAAAAGATCAGCCATAATGAATAGTTGAAATATATTAATATTTAATGTTTAATAATAAATAAGAAAATAATATGAAACTACTAAATATCTGTTTACAGTAAATGCCAGAGTTTCAATCACAGGAAATATTAAAATAACACAGAAGAATAGATGCACACAGATACAGAAAAACAGTACTTAACTAATCTCACTATATTTTCCTGATTGATCTAAAGAATTATCATTCCCAAGTTCACTTACTAGAGCAACGCACAATGAAGTAGGTGAGGCGTCCTTTTCTGTCAGGTTCCAAAAACAGACTGCCATGAGAATTCAGTCTCACCTAGTATTAAAATATAATTTTTAGTGATGGATTATAGAATGACATCACATACATCTGGTCATCTGACTTCTGGTTCTCATGCTACCCTTCTTGGCTAGAAGCTATCTGGATTTAGCACATATGTGTCAATAATTTACACACAAAGAGCCTTGCTAAGATCTGGTGCAGCTCCTGGAAGTCATAAAATAAGTTCAAACCTCAACCCTTCCAGAGTAGCAATTAGTTCACCCCAAGGACAATGCAGAAAGCTTCCTAGTACAGACTTTTTGTCTCTGGCTGCATGGGGAACTGTACGATACAATCTTTATGGCCTAAGCCAGGTAATTTACTTTCAAATTATTTTCAAAGTTAGGTAGACTGAGATTAACCTCTTCTCTTCCAGTATCCTATGTTAAAACATTTAAACAGCTATAATAATTCATGCATATTTCTTTTTTCTGTTCAGCAGAGCACACTGTTGGAACATTTTTAACACAAGCAGCTTTACAAATACATTTTTCAACACAAGCATTTGAACAAATCAGTTTGATATACAAATGACATATAATTCTTTACAAAATTCCAGCTAGCTGTATCGGTGTATGTTACATATGCACTGCCCTTCTTCTCCTGGCATAGTTGGTAATACCTCAAATCATTACACTCACCATCAGAAATGAGCTGTTACTAAAGGTCAGATGGTGAGGTCTGCTAAAATGGTATCCATCTTTGAGGATTTTATTGATGAATGTAATATTTTGAATGATATGTTTAAAAACAGAGGCAACTGTGATACAATCAATCAAGGATGAGGTCATCCAGAAAAGACTAGCAGGTGTATACACATAACTTCCTGGTAAGAGAGTTACTGCTAACCCAGTGGTGTCTTTTAATACCAATTATGTTCAACTTTATAGTTCTAGGACTTTTAATAGAAATGACAATATGAGTAGTCAAAACTAAACTGGTATGAACTTTGGCCATTCATTTGTGACTACCTTCAACACAGACAGCCCACAAATAGCTGACAGCTTTATTAAAATTTGGCAGCTTATATCTAATGACAGGGACATTTATGATAAACTTGGTGCACATCATTGGACAGTGTACAGATGAGGATACAGTTTAAAGGATTACTTTGATAAAATTGCCCACAGCAAAACAATTGAGTCTGGTAAGATATCCAAGTGTGGCACATGTTGCCCATGCCAATATATAAAAACAGACAATTCTATCCAGGTAGGCAATAAAACATTAAAGGTCAAAGGTCAATGTAATGTTTACACCCAGGGTATCATACACATCACCTTATGTAATCAGTGCTCTGCATTTTAAATCAGAAAAATTGAATGTAAGCTTAAACAGCAAATATATATGAGCATACCTATGATGTCAAACAACAAAAAACTATCAAAGCTCTCTTTAAGCATTTGTCTAAGTGTAATGACCACAATCTGTCTTTTACTGTTTTAGAAAAAGTAGACTGAAAGCCAAGAGGTGGCCATTGGACCATTATTTTTGAGCAAAGAGAACTTTGGTGCTAAATTTATTTTAATGTCACTGTTCCACTAGGTCTTAATGGCATCAAATCTTGATAAAAATGAAAGCATATGAAAAATAATTATTTTCTATTTTCTATTTTATTAAACAATTCATAAGCATTCTCTGTTTTGATTTAGAGTCATAAGTTGAACAGCATGCTGCTATGTTTTGTTTTTTGTTTATTGTTCACAGTACCATTCTTGTTTCTGTTTAATCTGATATAATTTTACAATGTCTCTTTAAGAAGCTTTGATTTTAAATATGTCATGTGATATGTAGGGAGTATAAAGTGTTCACAACTTTTTCAGCTCATTATCTGATAAAGTCTAACTGATACAGAGATGAAAGTGCTTATCCTTTTATTTTGGATTATTTTGAATATTAAAACAGTTTAACCATTGGTCGCTTGGTGCTTGTGGTTATTGATGTTTCTGGTTGGATTTTCTTGGTTTTAACAATATAATGCTTTCTGATTCTTAAGTAGTATCAATGTATTATCTGAAATATTTATCAATTGTCTTTAAAAAAAAACAAAAAAGAAATAAAATGATGTTATAACTTGGCAATCATGTACTACTTTTCAGCTTTGAAAATCATAAGATTAAAACTGCAGCAACACCCGAGTATTGCCTGATGGATATTAAATAAGTCAAATAATCTCCTTATGCTCCCCTTCCCCCGGATTCAGAAGTCGATATAAGTACGACTCCCACCAACAGTGAAATGCATTATCCGACATGCATTAGCTGAGCAAGTGAACTGAAAAGGCGTAAATAATAAGACTATAACAGCAAGTGCAGAAAATGTGATCTTGTTGCTATAATCATACTTCTCTTCTTGATGTAGTTCCTTTCATATATCTCTAAAAAGGGTGTATATTGTCGATCCTTTTTTTTTTAATTGTGCACCATCGCTGTATTTTACTGTGATTAAAACTGGATTAGGTATTTAACAAAGAATGCAGAATATGATTCTTCTCACGCTCATTATCTGTGTTGTTAGCTTGTTTATACATTTAATGTAATATGACAAAAATATCACATTGCAGACACGTGATAAATTGCTCTGATTATAAATAAAATCTTCTTCCTATCTCTTTGTCATTTTCCCTTAGTTACTGCACAGATGGCAGTACCACAGTGAAAGGTTATTTCTTAGTCAGAGACACACATGGATTGTTTATTACAGTCTGTGGTGTACTGGCTTCAGAACTATCTTCATTGGCAGCCCAGAGGAAGGCTAGCAGGAGATCTGCCCATCCATGCAATCAAGCAAGTGTCAAAAGCCAGAAGGAACCTGCATGTAATGAAGGACATTTCACATTTGTGCTTGTAGTGTCTATAGAACTGAATTTCACTTCTTTATGGGGGTTGTTTTGAAAGTTGGCTGAAAATAAATCAAATGTTAAGCTAAAACAATATATTTTCTTTATTTTGTATCAACTTTTTTATTGACCCCTCTGCAATTTGCTTTGCTTTCATCTGTGATATAATTTTATGTATTTATTTAAAAACTGGTAACCCAGTGGGTGGACTGATTGTAATTAACATTTTCAACCATGCTCCAGAAGATAAGCAAAAATAGCAAAACAGAGCAAGGTGAAATATGCAACACAGATAAAACAGCTTTGAGTACTATATTTTGAGATTAACATTTTACACTTCTAAATGTACCTGTCAGAGGAAAGAATACTTGAGTTGTGTTAAAGCCCAGATATTTCCCTTTACTCAGATGTGTGGTAGCCCCATAGCTGATTATGTAATTTAGCAGGGTCTATGGGAAGTATACCAGCATGGAACAGTGGAGGTATAACAGCATGGAACAGTGAAGGTGTACAAAGGAAAAACATTTTCAAAAGTACTTCTTTTGTAAGCTTGTGTCTTTACAACCCAGTACTCCTTGTGTTCTGTTTTAAAGATACACTTTTCAGATTTTTGCCTTAGACCCACATATGACTTAGGCTTTGTTTTTTTTTTAAGTGTTATATTATATGACAAAGGTTAGGAAGGCTGCAATGAAACACTGACCCACATCATCTAAATAAATGGAGTATGGTTATTTAAACCATCTGAAATTATATATAATCTTAATTTTAGCTTGATTTTTTTTTAATAGATGTTGAAATGGTGAAGAAGAAGTCATTTGAGCTGTTATCCTAAGTGGCCCTGTTGCATACTGAGAACTAATTACATTGAGGGTCTTTTTAGTAACAGTGCCTAGAAGTGGGCAGAGTCTAAAGTGATAAAAAGGAATACCCTAAACATCTAGGTTGGGGGAAACCTATAATGTTTTGGTCAGTGGTGAACAGAGCCGAGTAAAGAAAAACTTATTTATCTAAGTCAATGGAGGAAAGGTGAAGTGGCGTTTAAAACACCTTAGTTTGTTCATACATTAATTTGCACTGATGCTCAATGGAAGGGTCAGTGAATACAAATGGCATACTCAAGTGCATCTATGATGATAGTTTTACTGACGGCTGACTTGTGTTGTTGGTCTGTAAACTGCAAACACTGTAGGAGACATGTAGCTAAGCTGGTAATTTACTGGTTATTTTATCCACACTAGGAGAGAATGTTAAGATGGAAATGAGCAAGAGGTTTTTGAAGCATGTGGCTGTTTCATTGTTGTGTTGCTGGTGGCTTGAAATCTTAGTTAGTCCCAGAAACAAATATATGATCATAGCTGATTAATGGATGACTAACAAGGAACTGATTTTGGGTGTGGGAAAGATCATCAGAAAGGACAGGCTGAGATGAACTGCAGTATGATGACTAGGTCATCTACATAAAAGAAAGGTTTATAGTTAATTATATCTATAATAATATAGATATTACGTTATTAATAAATATTCTAATAATATAGTATCTATGTATAATATAATATCTATAATAATACAATATCTATCTATAATATAATATTTATAGTAATGAAGTTAACAAATAGTCTGAAGAGATGAGGTCCAGGAATGAAACCATGAGATAAACCTTTGTCATTTGTCATGGAGGCAGGGGTAAAAATGATTTAATACCAGCTATGAAGGATTTGTTATATATATTACTGAAAATGCAGATCTTTTGCACTGCATTCATGTTTAATTTAGATAATTCAGTTATGGCATGGTTATAGTTGGCAGAGCTCCACTGATTTCAAGCTTAGAAAAGACTGTTCCTTAAATAGATGATCATAGTTTGGTATTATAGCTATCGTGGTGTTAAAGCAATTTCAGAAATTGTGCTCTTAACTACATGGTAAGCCAAAACTGTAAATATGGTGCTTCAGTTAATCTGTGAAAGCCATTTAAGCAGATTGAATGGTGGTGGTGTGGTCAGAATGATAGACATATAGATATGTAGATAGATAGATATATAGATAGATAGATAGATAGATAGATAGATAGATAGATAGATTGATAGATAGATAGAGGTGAGAAACTGGACAATAGGCTTAATTCATAAACATTATCACATGGTGTATTTGATAAGTGCACCATGCAGTAAGCTTTCCATATTCACAGACAACCCTATTATTGTACTGCAACAGATAGACATGCACCACCACAGTTGGCTGTTTCTGTGGCTGTGTTAAATACTAGTAAGGCACTCTGTGGAAAAGCATATACTAATTAGCCATGTGTTCTCACTCAGAAGTGCTTCCACTAAGCAATTTACACAAGTTAACACTTGTAACTTCTTGATGATCATGCTAATGAACATATCCAAAATTGTGTGCTCATCCATCAATGAAGAGCTAAGTAATGGGGAATTTAGCAGTCAGGTATTGTTGGAGGGTGTGTGTGCACATGCACTTGAATGTGTTTTTGTTTGTGTGTGTGCGTGTGTGCGTGTGTGTGTGTGTGTGTGTGTGTGTGCGCACGTGCACACACGGGTTATGTGTATTCATGAAATGCGAATGCTTGCATATCTGTGGGAGTGGGATTTCATAACTGCATAAACCACTAAACTAATAAGCAAATTCTGCAACAGAGTTTGTGGAAAAAGACTAGCCACCAGAGAGAGCAATTTAATATCATTCCTTAAGGGCACTTATGCTCAATGTAGGCGAGGGCAGGAAACATTAAACACCAGTGAAAACAAACTGTATGTAAAAGGCATTTAAGCAAGACATGTAATGGTGGTGGGACACTCAGCAAAAGTGATAACTCTTTAACAATGTGCCTTTAGGGTACATATAAAGTAAGACTTGTGGGTTGAGGTTGACCTAGACCAGGCTGAAGACCTGAAAGCTGACTGAAGAGAAAGTACAACAGGGCTCTTGCACCTCAAGAAGAAGAGGAGATAAGTGGAGTTGAAGAAGAATGGAAACATGTCAAAACAGCATCTTTAAGGGCTATGGAAAAGATAAACGGTTGAGACAGGTATGGAAATAAAGTACATAAGAAAAGCTGGTGGTTGAATGCAGAAGTCCAGAAAGTCATCTAAAGAAAGAAGGTGTGCAGGAAAAAGTGGAAGATAGAAAAGATAGTCCAGACTAGGAAGGAATACTGGTTGGCTTACACAGAGGCTAAGAGAGGAGTTGCAATAGCAAACAAGGCATCAGAGATACTCTGTCAGCTTCTGGAAATTGACTCAGTGGATGTGTGACATCCCCACTCTGGGTCAGTAATCAAAGAACCCGAATCCTCACGAATGACACTGGAGAGGGACATTTACTTGGAATACAAATGGATACACTCAGTATTTCCAGATGCAGACCTCTCTGCATCAAGCACAATATACCTTAAGAGCACACAGGGGACACAGTTAGCCCAGGGTCTGGATGTCTTTATATCTGTCAAACTCCAGGGCCCAAATAAAGCTCCCCATTAGCACATCTATAGGGTTAAGTCCTCGGATGAGTGTCCAAGACAAGTCCTCCAGCACCTTCTCTGTGAAACCAGTGCTTTGAATCCCTGCTCCAAGTAGCTCTCACACACACACACACACACACACACACACACACACACACACACACACACACACACACACACGCACCTAGGAAACTCTGGCACAGATTTACCAGTTGTGACCTCTTCTACTCATACTATAAGGTAGTTATCACTGCCACCAGACACTACAAAGACAGCCACCTAATGGTCTTGTAAGGGTACCCAATTAAACTGAGTAAAATGAATATTAATGGAAATGGTAATGTTGACCAAACAGACAGGCTTCAGGAGTGGCCACGGTGTCACCAATAGATATAAGTACTCTCAAAGGTTAAAATATTCTCTAATGGACCACCCACAATGAAAAGTTTAAATAGATTTAATTGTTGTTCTTCTTTCGGCTTTTCCTGGTTAGGGGTCGCCACAGCAGAACTCCAGTCCGCTAATGATTGGCAGTAGATTTTTTACGGGTGCTGAGGTGCCAGCTCGATGCCCAACCTTCAACAATGGCACGCCCATTCTACGCATGTCTTTCGAATGCCACTCGAGGACATGCAGACTCCACATAGAAGGCGCTCCAGCCGGGAATCAAATGGGAAAACGCTACCACTGCACCACCGCGGATTTAAATATATTTAATAATAAGTAATAAAAGAACATGAAAATATGAAATATCTAGTTACAGTAAACACCAGAGTTTCAATCACAGAAAATATTCAAAATAACACAGCTAGAAAGATTCACACAGTTACAGAAAAACAATACTTAACTATTCTCACTATATTTTCCTGACTGATCTAGATAATTACTGTTCCTTCTTACTTAATAGAGTAAGGCAAGATGAAGTAGGTGAGAGATCCTTCTATGTCAGGTTCCAAGAAACTGATTGCCTTGAGACTTCTCTCTCATCTAATATTAAAATAGTATTTCTGTACAGAATGACATCACATACATCTGGCCATCTAAGTTCTGGTTCCTATGCAACCCCTGATTGCTAGAAACTGCCAGGATTTAGCATCTACATGTCAGTAATACACATACAAGTGTATTGCTCAGATCTGGTGCAGCATCTGGAAGTCATAAAACAATTGCAAACTTCTACTCCTCCTCTTACAGAGAATAACAAGTCATGCTTCGTACAGATATTGCATCTCCAACTTCATTCACAACTGTGAGATAATCTATTTATGGCCTAGGCCCAGTAATTTAATTTCTTATTATTTTCTAAAGTTAGCTGGAGCTGAGCTTAACCTCATCTCTTCCAGTATCCTCTATTAACACATATATATGTAATTCAGTTACAATATAATCATGACCCACTGTTGGTACATTTTTAACACAAGCAACTTTACAAATCCATTTTCAGCACAAGCATCTGCACAAATCAGTTTTATTATTCAAATAACATATAATTCTTTACTAAATTCTAGCTAGCTGTGCTGGCATATGTTACACATCCCTTGCCCTACTTCTCCTGGCATAGTTGGCAATATCTCACATCATCACAGGATGGCACAAAGAAATTCTGTCAGGTTGTAAGGCAAAGACAGAAAGATAAAGAAGATATTCAGGCATCCTTCATAAGGGATGCTAGCAACAACCTGCTCACCAATTCACAGGACACCAAAGGCAGATAGAAGGAGTACTTCCAGCAGCTTCTAAATGAATAAAATCCTACTGAAGCTGTACTGTCCCAGATACAACCTATGGTGAGAGAAGAGAAAGAGCCCGCCCTAGAAGAAGTAAAAACAGTAAGGAAAATGAAGTCCGGGAAAGCAGCAGAATCAGACGAGTTTGTGGTAGATATGATTAAGATGCTGTATGAGATTGGGGCCATTGGATCCTGAGGGTATCCATACCAGTATGGAGAGAAAGACATATTCCAGATAACTGGAGAATAAACTTATTGATACCAGTGTTTAAGAAGAAAGGGGACATTCATAGCTGTAGGCAGTATAGAGGTATGAAACTCCTATCATGTTGCATGAAAGTTCTGGGGGGATAATCTATAAATGAAAATGCAGAGTAGTAGAAACCAGCAACGGAAATGAGTAGTTCAGATTCAGATCAAGGAGCAGCACAATCAACCTAATGTTTGCAGTGAGACAGATACTTGAGAAGTCACTAGAAAAGTGGAAAGAGCCCAATTGGGCATTCATAGACTTGGAAAAAGCATAAGACAAGTTCCCAAGAAAGCTGATTTGGCCAGACCTGCTGTGGTTCAAACTCCGAAAAACTTTGGGAACATTGGTGCAAGATATATACAAAGACATAATGACTCAAGTATGAACAGTGTTCAGTCTTATAGATGGACTGCCACTGGGAGTGGGTGTGCATCAGGGTTCATCTCTGAGCCAGTGCTCTTCATACTGGTGATGGACTTCATTAGCAAACAGGTCAGAGGGGACAGATCAACAAATGTGCTGTATACAGATGACAATACAGGCAGACTCTGAACAAGAACTTCAGGAAAGGGTAGAAGAATGGAATGCAAAACTGAAGACACATAGGATGAAATTGTGTAGAGATAACATAGTGGTAATGCATGCAATAGGAGGAAATCAGAAGAAGCTGAAAATTGAGATAGAAGAAAAATGGTGGAAAAGGTTAACTGCTTCAAGTATCTGGGAAGGGTGGTTGAGGAGAAGGGCAGTCTGAATGAGGAGGTCAAAGCTAGAATCAGAGGGGATGCAGCCACTTGATACAGAGTGTCGGGCTAGTGCATTACAGAAGAACACCAAAGAAGCTGAAAAGTGAGGTGTACAAAACAGTGGTGTGAACAGTACTATTGTATGGTACAGAAACCTGGGTAGTAAAGGCAAAACAGTTGAGGAAGCTAGAGGTGATGGAGATAAATTGCCTGATATAAGTGGTAGAATGGAGAATGAGGCACGCATGGATAAATGAAGACAGAAGAGCAGAAGCCAAAGTAGTTCCAATTGCAGAAAAGGTCAAAGAGAACAGATTGCGAGGTTTGGGCACATAGTATGCAGGAAAGCAGAAGACAGTCTGATGAAGAAGATTTGAGACATACAGGAAGAAGGCAAGAGGAAATGAAAGCATCAAATAAAGAGGTGGACAGACTCTGTGAGAGAAGACTTGTGAAATTCAGGCATGTGTGCCAAAGAAAGTAGAGTTGTGACACTGAATAGAGAGAGAGAGAGAGAGAGATGGCCACAAGTGACATGATACCCCAACCCCATGTAGAAAATGGATACAAGAGGAAGATGATTATGACTTGTGGATTGAGAGGGGATCACTAGACACCAGGGATACTCTAAAAAGCATTTATTAAAGGCACTAAATCTGAGTTAAACCCGTCACCCTCCCACCTCCTACTGAGAGTAGTAGTCCCCTGTACCACCATTAGACACCAGGGAAAGTAACACCAATGGCTAGAAATAAAATAGAAATAATATAAAAATGACATTACAAAGGAGGCAGGATTGGGTTTGAATCCTGCACACTTAACTCAGGAAACAACAGCATTACCATGCTATGCTCACTAATATTTTAGCATAGGAAGTAAGATCTACATATTTTGTCATGCTGACATGGTTTGAGACTACATTGTGCACTGGTAATGATTCAAAGATAGTGGTTATAACTGTCTTTATTAGCATGGTCTCTGCATTAACTGGCCCATATTAGCGTATTGCAAAGCATCAGCACCATATAGGGCATTATCACTTATAACTGCATACACAGGGCTTCCTAGAATTAAGGAAAGAATCACACCTGGAAAAACTACCAGAGAAATATTGATGAGAGTGAGGCAGATGTAGTGATGTATAAGTAACTGAGAATTCATAACACTAGCATAGCAGAGAACCATCTGCCTTTGGCTGGGAACATTTGACACCAAGAACCCAGGACACCATAAGAAGTGTCATTCCAGGAAGAGTATGGTGTTCTAAGGTCATATGCTAAGCCATGGTTGCAGCGCATAAAGGGGAAGATTTGTCTATCACTCCCAGTAATAGTTGTCATCCAGAGTATGGGTGGTGCTGCTCATTAGGTTGAACACACTGAATCCACTCGCCAGTATATTTGCATCATCCAATAGTTCTACCAGTTCACCTTTAAAAACATCATTGAGCCCTGACACCATAAGCTATGGACACAGTCAATGGTCACATCATGGCAGCTTAATCTCACCACTGGAGGATGTGACCCTTGACTTCTCACAACCTCCCATTTCCTGCCCCATATTATTGTACTGCAGTCATCAGTACTGTGTCCCAACAACCCGTGCAAGTGATGATGACTATGCCATATTTATTTATTTATTTTATTTTACATTTGTTGACCGGGAATATCCGACTGGATACATGTCCATTTTCAGCGGAGGCCCGGGGAGAAAAGCTCCACATTGACAGTAATTTTCATTCATATGAACAGAGAATATACTACTTATTTTGATAATTAATACATAGGTACAAAGAGATATATGAACAGAGAATATACTACTTCTTACTGAAGACTAATACGTAGGTACAAAGAGATATGCAGTTGTTAACATTTAAGGTTTAGAAGGAAAAAATGTCAAAGTAATGCTAGATACAGGGAAGAGCCTTGAGGAAAACATATGGAGAAGTGGGGTTCCGGAGGGTAGTGGGTTTAGTCTGGTTTGGAACATTGACAGAGCCACTGGTTTTTAAAGTGAAGGGATAGATTTTTCTTGAATTTGGATAAAGAGGTGATGGTGGTGAGTTGAGGCGGAAGGGAATTCCATATTTTACCAATGGAATTTGCAAACAGCGAAGCTGAGCAGGTGTGGCCTTAATAATAACATTTGCACCCTAAGCTGTGTGGTATGGTGATTTGTGATTTGCATGCCAGCTAGTATCTGTATTTCCATGCATGGCCTGGGTATGATGCCATATGCATCACTTCATTGTGTTGTCTGTGTCATGAGCCATAGTTTTGTACTAGATACTGTGCTTTATCAGAACTGCAGTGTTTGTACCCATCTTTGCCTCAGCTGTGGTGCTTATGTAACATGCTCCTTACCTAAGTCTCCAACGGCATTTTTCTGCTATATTTTGTATAAAAAGTCTTGCATTATTTTCACACGCTGCTCCTTTTATGCAATGTAATTTTATATATCATGGTACACAACAAATATCTTGATGCTTATGTCTAAACTGTGTTGCAGTGCCCTTTCTGATCCATGTAGACATCAGAAGTGACCCCCATCAGTTGTCTGACTTCACACTTCATTATGTTTCATGATTCTTGCGTAGACTGCATTTAGGCCATTTCTTGCATAGTCTTGGGATTGTGTAGTGGGGTTATCTCTCAGAATTCTAGGGCATGTCCAGTATCACCAACAACACACAACATTTTATGTATGTTCTGCTTCCTGCTTGAATGGTATACATGTGTATCAAACAATTTATCTAGCATATGGGTTTCCAACCAAGCAGATGACCCTGTAAGACATCTCTTTGCAGGAACTGTTGTTGTAGATTGGGCACGTACCAAAAGTGTGACTTATACAAACTCCTTGGGTGGTGCAGAGAAACAATATAAATAATGCCCTGGCATATCAGGGAGTAGAGTCCTTCCTGTTGTTGTATGAGGCCCTCTGAGCAGGTGTGGCCTTAATAATAACATTTGCACAATTAAGTTCTTCCAGGACTTCAGGTGTATGTGCTGTTTCATAAAAGGTACATGTGGTGTTTCATTCTCTCATCTGCTGTGCTGCAGAGCTAGACATGGATTATACTGAGGAACTGGTTTAGGATTTGCAAGACTGATACATGCATTACCCCTAATGTGTCCATAATAGGTTGTGGGAATGGTTGTCTCAGCAGTAATAGGCATGCTACACATCCCCCATGATTCTGCTCATAGGTAGCACAGTTTGATAGGGTCTCTTACACTATCCTTGTCCACTTGCATACA
The DNA here is from genome assembly GCF_019279795.1 of Protopterus annectens. Classification (NCBI taxonomy): domain Eukaryota; kingdom Metazoa; phylum Chordata; order Ceratodontiformes; family Protopteridae; genus Protopterus; species Protopterus annectens. The sequence goes on along the minus strand of NC_056734.1, from coordinate 645,911,528 downwards.
GTACATGACCTGTTGGTCTCCAAGCTGAATGTATGTCAGGTGCTGTTTGTATTTCTACTACTGATGCAGAGGATCACAAATTTACACAATCTAGACACTGGTTCTGACAGCAGCTCCCAGTACATGGTGATGTGCTACTGCTGTTATTCCCAGCATAGTTCCTGTTGTGCATCACAGATCATTCCATTTAAAATGTGTGTGCATCTCCATGCAGCATGGACATTTTATATGATTCTGACTCATTCTGACATTTTGGGTTCCTTCATTTGGATAATCGATGTGGCTCATTTGCATGGAGTTTTTCATTTCTCTATCTCAGCATGCCAAAATTAGCATTTGCTTCATACCTTGCTACTTTGACCATTGTACAGCTGCTCTTCATTTAAATCACTTACTTCCTGCATATTTTCAATACCTACACTAAGTTGCAGAGCACAATGCGCTAACCATGTATGAATTAAACTAAGAAGTTGCAATTATTTGGAGAAACACAGTTAACTCAAGAAACTGAATTTATTACAGATACATTAGAGCAGCTTCAAAAATGTGCACTCTATACCTGCTTACATGCCTGAGATCATTATTCTAAACTGTCCAGATTTTCGACTCATATTTTTGGTCTAATCCCCATAAAATTTGTGATCTTCTGGCAAACCACTGGGATGAGCTGAGGATTGTAGTCACTGAATTATGACATAGATTGAGTTTCAGGCTTCAAATTCCTTCAGAAAATGTATGTTAAAAGAAATCCTGCTACTCTAGCAACTTTCTAAGTTTATAAGAACAATATTTAAAATGTGTCCCTATTTTCGGGGCTTTGTCCCCCAATTTTGTCGGGTTTTGTCCAGATTTCTTGCACTAACAGGTTGAGAGGTATGCCTGAGATAAGTCTATAATATTATTTATAAATGTAGTTTTGCTAAATATATGTGCATATATTTGATTCAACATGAGGAGGGGATACTTTTAGTTGATGATGTTTATAATGTATATTTTAATATTAATACACAATGAAAGTAAATTACATTGTTAGAATGGGAAAATGAGAAGGCTGACCAAGCTCAGGAAGTCGACTAAGAGATTTTTGATATTATACTAAAGATTATTAGCTTGAATAGTTAATATGTTTCAGCAGGCAGCCCAGTGTGCTGTTATGGAAATTAATAGGCAGTAAGTTAGGTAAAGGTATTGAGTATGCGAGCAGTCCCATTTGCTTGACAGGTAGCCTCCAACGGCAGTTTTGAATTTGTCATGAGAAGAGATTTGTTTGGTAGTGGTCTGGACTGAGTTCCATAGTTTTTCTGCTTATACTCTGTATAATGATTCACTTTTATGGTTCTTCTATTTTAAAGTATGTACTCGGTATTTTTCTTGGGAGCATAGATCGCTAGGGGGCGCATGCCGATTTATTATTTGACTAGTAATGGGGTAGTTTTGTGAGCTATGTAAGATAATGTGTGATGTTTATGAAGTGAGAGTATCTGAGTTTATATGACAGGTCTAGTCATTTAAGGATTTTATATTTTTGGCAATCTCAGGATAAATCTGGAACTTGACATGTTTCAGCCTGGTGATACATACACAAATGTAGGTGTACAGTTTAGAAATGATCATAGGAAGTATTTTGATAAATTGTGATTTCTGTGAAGAAACAACTATCATCATTTAGATTTACATCCATTAGCTCTAGGTAGCTCCCTACAGGATGGGCTGACAAATACATGTAACAGAAGTAAGGCTCCTTTGCAGAGTAGCTGGACTCACTCTTCATAACTGAATGAGAAACTCAGCAATCCAGAAGCATCTTAATGTACAGCCATTACTCCTCCATGTTGACAGAAGTCAGTTGAAGTATTTGGGGTACTTTGTGAGGATATCACCCAGGTGCCGTCTACAGAAGATGTACCAGGTATGACCCAGTAGAGGAGGGCATAGGACAGACCCATGATTCATTGTCAGGAATTTATCTCATCTCTGAGCTTGACTAAGAATGCCTAAAGATCCAAGAGTTGGAAACTACTTTGCTGGGGATAGGGATGTCTGATCTCATTTGCCCACTGCCAGTGCTACCCTCATGAAGAAAAGTGGTGTAGAAAATGATAACAATTATGAAGATAATGATGGTGATGATGATGATGATGATGATAAGAATTGTGATAATGTTGGGTTACAAATAGATGCAACATTATAATTGACTATAGTACACTAGCCTTTGGAGGTGTCAATTGAAGAAGTATGCCTTATTCTTCATTAAGAAGTGCTTAGTGCCAAGTGACACATGTTGCAGTCTTCAGAACTTGAAAAAAGTAAATAAGGTTTTGCATTAGAATATGGATTATGAGTATGAATCTTGCTTATGCAAAAGTGAACGTATATGTCAAACAAAATCAAAATATGTACATGGGTGAAGTAGAAGGTAAACACCCCATAATTCCCATGCTGTTGGGGTAGAGCCCTTGCACCCTATTAACTGTTATATTACAATATTGCAAAGCTTTGGATTACATAACAACATTTTCAAAATGAATCAGGTCCATTTCAGCTTGTTTTGTTAAGTCAATAGTGATTGAACAAAAAGAAACTTTTGAGGGCTTCTTTGCTATGTATTGAAGGTGGCAAACAGAAAACGTTGTTTTCATATTCATCTCTTCCATGACATGTTGCTAGTTAAAACACGTTCCAGTAATATAAAGCATTAAGAATCTTATAAAGTATCTCATTAGTAGAGTGCCAGTGCCTTTCTTGGTATCCAAATGCATCTTGCTGAGAAGATAAGGTGCAGTGAGTAGTCTGTAGTACATCCTTCAACCAGAGTAACATAACAGCTTGGTTTTGTATGTCACCACTATAAGGGCATTCTCCCTGTCACCATATGTAATAGTTCAGAATAGTTTGGCATCATCTGTGCCGCCAATGTACCCTGGCCTAAGTGTATCCACAGATATTACCATTGTCTAAATGATTATACCCCCATTGATACCAGTAACTGCTGTTGGTGAAACCCATATACACTTGTCTTCTGTATCTGCTGTGTTCTTTCTCTTTCATATAGAACAACAGTCTACTCCATTGTGAAAGCTAGTATTCAAGCTTTACGATGATGAAGTTATGTCTTGATTTTTACTGTGTTTTGTAACTACAGTTTTTCTTTGGGTTCCAGGCATGCACTTCCTGTCCTACCTATCTAAATGTAGCTTCCATGAGGCAGGCTTCCAAATCATAAAATTTTGTTCTGACCTCTCTCCATCCTTTGTATCACATGTTGATGCTACATCACCATGGTCAAAGCACCCTCCACCTTTCAGTTGTTTTGGGCTACCTATTTTCCCATCTTTTCTAGGTCTTTCCATTATCATTAGTGTTTCTTCCATCATCACTGACTTTATCCTTTTTTCCTGGGTATTTTTCTTCCATCATCACTGACTTTATCCTTTTTTCCTGGGTATTTTTCTCCATATGTGTGGAGTCAGACTGTATTAACTTAGATAAACTGCATGATTGCAGAATCTTAGAGAAAGAACGATTAAAAAAAGTAATTTTCTTTAAAAAAAAACTTTTTTAAATATCTGATGTACAGTGAAGTGGTTTGTCAACCAGTGAAATTTTTTTTTTTCTTGCTGTTTTATTATAGGATATGCAGAGGGGAATGCATAAATCAGAGAATTCTAATAACTTCACATGCTTTCTGTTGCTTCAGAAAGAATATCCTGCAGCAACTTTATATTATTCTAACCAAGTAAAATAATTGTTTACTTCCTAGCAGTCAAGCTAAATGAAGTGTAGCTTGTTCCATCACTGAATGATTTCTTTGATGGGCACTTTCTCATCTATTAAAGGAAGTAATAAGACATGCATGGGGAGCTGTGTTTTATTTTTATGAAATACCAATTCAGGGTTAAATGGAGGCCATCAAGAACTTGTTTTTTACAAAAGGAATGGAGAAACCATCTGTTAACAAAAGGAATGAATATGCAGATGTCAGCAGGCATGGGATAGAATGCAGGTTAATGCTGACCCTGTGATAGAATCAGAGAGGAAGTTGGAGAAGGGATGCATTGTAGTAGAGTTATACACTGGAGCAACAGAATGTTTCAGGAAAAAAAATAATTACGATGTTGAGAATAGGGTAATGCTCATACATTATTTGCCTTACACTACACTGGCCTTCCACTCTCTAGCAGGCAGTTCATTTACGGTGGTGGGAGACGGTAGTAAAGTCATTACAGTTTTGCCCTTCACTACTGAATTAGAAAAGATGAGATATCAAAGCCAAATATTGCCCATGAATACTTGACAACTAGCTACGCTACTAGATGATTGCAGAAATAAAATATGTTGTAGAAAGTTTTAACCTCTGTGAGTTTCTGTGATTTATGATATGGATCATAATAAAGGTATCTCCTTCAGTTAGCATGCATGTTCTATGAGCAAATGGTTTTATCCTTCTAACAAAAACAAGTTCAGTAACATTACCACACCCACATTTAAATGAATCACTGCATTTACTATATTACCATCTAATTAAAGTAAACTTCTCTTCTCTGCTGTCCCACAATCCTTTAGTACCGAGTGATTTACCTCTGAATTTATTTTGTCTCCACAGGGTGGCTCATCTGTAAAGTGTGATTTTTACTCTGGTGCTGTCCAAACTCCGTCGAACACGGTATGTGGATGCTCTTTTCCCTTCCAGGTACTCTTCTTGTTAGTTCTGTGTTTGTTGCTGTGTTGAATGGACATTTTATGAGGTTCTAGCTGTAATTTGACTTACAAAATGGAAGTGATATTCTGAGTGTCATTGGATGAACTACATCATGTGCTCCTGTGTGACACTGTTTATGTTATAACACAGTCCAGTTAAATTAAGTGTTAGTGCAACGGAGTTAGGAATAATTATTCCTTTGATTATGATAAAAAAGAAGAATTGCCCATTTATACTACATTGTGAAATACTCTATCTGCACTGCCATACCAGCATTTTTCAAGTGTTGCAAGTTTTTTTCTTCAAGATAATGAAAAAGATAGTTCCTATTAATAATAGCTAGCATTGTAGACCAGACTATTTTCTCTGTGAAAATAAAAATAAATGTAGTGACGTAGGGGCACTTGAAATTAAAAATAAAATGATGATATAAAGGTGGCATGAATGTTGGTACAGTCAAATATGCCAACCTGTAGACTACATTTAACTAAAACTGACTTTTTTAACTCATTCCTTCCAGCAGAGCTCTTTTGAGGGCATACCTTTAACTCCCAGTGGGTGTGGCTTCAGCCTTTAAAAAATGAATTTATCACGTTACAGTTCTAACAAGTACTTATTAACAGAGGTCGTATATCAATACAAGTGTGTTTGCCATCATATATGCTTCAAGATAAAATATTCTGATACCTTGTATGAAGCATGGTTTTGGAATTATTAATACAAATATGAACAGGCAATATCTGACGCCTAGAGGAGCAGTAGGAGGTAACTGCAGAAACGCCTGTAGACGTCACTTGGCTGTAATAGCTTTGGTTGTAAAACTAATTTGAAATTGCAGAACTCTTTTCCCCATCACTCCTGACCTCTAGAGGACTGCTTTTGTAAAAATGTAGCCCCCTTGTATTTGTGTGCGTTATGTGTGCTGTGTATTTGCGTGTGTGTGGGTATGTGTTTTAGTTCACTTTGTATATGTGCTGAGTTGTGAGACATAAGATCTGTTCTACTATTTGTACTTTGCCATGGGCTATACCACTTTTTAAGCTGTGTCCACTATGCTAGCATATTGCCCCTCGAACAGCAAGAAGCATCATCTGTTTCATCTGTTTGGACACTGGAATGCAGAGGTGCTGTGAAGCCTTTATTTATCTAATCACTATTATATGGTTACTCCGATCTTTATACTAACAAGAAAGTTACAGTGGCCATGAAATGTAAACCAGATGACCATTTATGTATTCTGTGTAACCTAAATTTGTTTATAGTGGATTTTGCTTATTTCTGCAGCTGTATTCCACATCTACACATTATTACAGGGAAGGATGGTGGGGTAGGGGCTAATTTGGAGATACAGGGGAGCAACAGTATGTAATGAAATCAATGATATGGATGTTTTAATCTACTACAGACAGCATATTTTTGTACTTTAATGAATCGAGTGCAGACAGAAGCATGCAGCCTGTTGTATATATATATATATATATATATATATATATATATATATTTATATGTATATATATATATATATATATATATATATATATATATATATATAAACATATACACATATAAACACATATTTATTTATTAATTCATTTATTTAGTGAGATTTGGTGACCGGGAAAGTCTGGCTGGGTCAGAAACCGATTTCCAGCAGAGGTGTGGGGAGAAAAGCTCCAGCAATGTTTAATAATAACATTTAAAATATTAAACATATTACATATATATAAAATAAAACATGTAGAATTGCAAAATTTGTTACAATAATTTGTACATAAGTTACCATGGAGATTCTGAAATAGCACTTATAGTAATATAAATGTAAGACCTATGTAAAAAAAATGATTGGCTATTTGATTATAGGCAGATTCAAGAATGAGTAAGATAATAAACATTTGATGGTAAGTGGTGAAGGCAAAGGTGGTTTATATTGAAGTACGTTATTAGTGGTACTGGGGTGGAGGATTAGAGGAGAAAGTAAGGAGGGTTGGTCTGGTTTTATATCATAGGTTCATAGGTAATTAGTAGGCTAATAGCACAAGAGCCTTTACAAGCCTAGCCAATCATACCCAGGATATGACAATATTATATCTTAATTCCCCAAATACGGGATGGGGTAGTATCAGGGTAGTGTGTCTTTGGGTGTTCGAGCCTCTGTACTTAAGGGACATGGGTAGTTCCCCGGGAGTGAATTTATGTTTCATCATCCATTTATCCAAGTTCTTTTCGAAGACAGTGAGGTTCAGGCTTTGTTTTATGAAGATGGGAAGTTTATTCCATAGATGAGGTAGCCTTTGGGATATGACTCTGTCTCTCCAGCACATTCTGTTAGAGTTACAAATAAGGTTCAGATCCATGGAACATGTAATCCTCATATAATATTTCTTGTGATTATGTAACATTTTCATCAGGGCTGGATTAGAGAATGCCTTGTAGGTAAGGCATGAGTTACCACTCAATAAACAATATGAGATGGAGTAAAGGGATAGGGCCATTACTTGGTGTGCATAACACGTGTCTTACACCTTGTATGTTTTTAGTAAGAAACCTCTGGGGCCACTCCAGTTGGTCTAAGTGCCTGGTTAGGTACATGCAGAAGGAAGCATTGTACTTGACTATGGGCCTTATGACTGCTACATTCAATGGTAGTATGACATAATTTCTTCTTGGTGCTATGCCTTTACTTATAAGTTGAACCACACAGAAGGATTTCCTCACTACCATAGCTACCTGGTGGTCAAAGTTTAGGTTACTATCTTATCTGTGTTCCTAGGTCCCTCACCACTGGATTCACTTTTTAGGGTTGTACTATCAATATTATAATTTGCAGGGATATCTGATTTACTGAAGGGTATAATTATGCATTTTTTAGCATTCAGTCTCAGACCATGGGTTTGGCACCAGTTGCTTGTCATTTTTAGGCCTGTTTGTAGCATGTCATCATCACTTGGGGATTCAGTGATTGCTCTCAACTTACAGTCATCAGTGAACCTGGTGAGCCAGATGCCCCCATCATTGGCCTTCACTTCATAGGTTCATAGGTTCATACTAGGCTATCTGCCCTGAGGCAATTATAAGCCTAGCCCGAATCTGTATGGCTTACGCCACCCCTTGATTTGAGTATACTGTGCCCTTTAAGGTTTAGTTTACTGTGCCTCTGTCTAATAGTGACACGGGAGTAATCCCTGGGACAAACCTACGATCCCCCATCCACCTATTGAGATTCTTCTTGAAGAGATTCAGTGAGGTGCTCTGCCTCACATGAACTGGAATTCTATTCCAGAGCGAAGGGAGCCTCTGGGTTATGAACCTGTCCCTCCAGCAAGTTCTATTTATTTCTGTGCTGAGGTTCAAGTCTCTCGAGCGTGTGGCTATAAGGGATTTAGATTTACTGAGGTGGAGCATGTCCATTAATTCTGGATTTGACATAGCTTTGTATGTCAGGCATAGATCGCCTTGAAGTAGGCGGTATGCAACTGAGTAGAGCTGGAGTTTTTTTAACCGAGCAGCATATGGCATCTCTTTGAGACCCTTGATCCTCTTGGTGAGATACTTTTGGGGTCTTTCTAATTGCTGCAGGTGTCGGGTAAGGTACATCCCAAAAGGGGCATTGTATTCTATGATGGGCCTGATGAGGGATGAATAAAGGGGCACGATTACCTCTCTTGATCTAGATGTGAAACCCTTCATGATGAGGTGGGCTATGTAGAAGGTCTTTCTAACCACTTTGGAAATGTGGTTTTCAAAGGAGAGATTGCTATCAACTTGGGTACCCAGGTCCCTAATAACTTTCTCTGTACTTAATGGGTTTCCGCCTATGTGGTAATTTGTGGGCACATTGTTTTTGCCAAAGGGTATGACTATACATTTTTTGGCATTTAGCTTTAGACCATGGTGCTGGCACCAGTTATCTGTCTCTGTGAGACCTTTTTGAAGGATGTTTGTGTCAGCTGGAGAGTTGATTATGGCACCCAGTTTGCAGTCATCTGCGAACTTGGTGAGCCATAGTCCTCCCACATTTGCCTGTACCTCGGAAAAGTATATACTGAACAAGAGTGGTCCCAGGACAGAACCCTGTGGGACACCACTTGTGACTGGTTTCGAGTCTGACATGGCTCCAGCAACTCTCACTCTGTGGGTTCTGTCTTTGAGCCAGTTTGCGACCCATCTTGTGACATAGGGGTTTATATTTAAGCTGGATAGCTTATCTATGATGCCCGAGTGGGGTATTGTGTCAAATGCCTTTGCAAGGTCCAGAAAGGCTGTGTGGACTACCTTCCCTTCATCTATGGCTTTGGTGACTGTTTCAAAGAAGTCAACCAGGTTCAAAAGGCAGGATCTGCCCTTGACAAAGCCGAACTGGGTAGGATCTAGTGTCTGTAGGTCCCCAATGTCTTTGTTTATGAGCTCCATGATGATCCTCTCCATAGCCTTGCAGACTAAGCTAGTCAGGCTTATGGGGCGATAGTTTCCAGGGTCCGTAGAGGCTCCACCTTTGTGGAGTGGGACCACTGTTGCTGTCACGCCATTCTGTGGGCACATATCCTGTAGTGAGGCTGAGATTGTATAGCTGTTTTATTTGAGGGATTAGTTCCTCTTGGAGTTCATGTAGGGCGCAACCTGGGACGCCATCTGGTCCCATGGAAGCAGTGTTTTTGCTTTGGAGAGGGCAACCTTCACCTGAGCATCAGAGATGTTTGGGAGGCAGCCCTCTGCTGGAATAGATACTTGCTCTTTTGGGGGGGGTGGAGAAGTTTGCACTGAACCTGTCTGCCAGGATATTGGCGATGTCTGTGGGTTCAGTGTATTTTTTGTCATTTAGAATCAACTCAGAACAAGTCTGGGAGTTGCATCCCAGGTTTCTAACATAACTGAAAAAAGCCTTATGATTGTCTTTGGTGTCCTGTGCAATTTTTCTCTCGAAGCTGGCCTTGCAGGATTTTATGAGGGATCGTAATTTTTTGCTAGTACTGATCAGAGATGCCTTCCTATTAGGGATTTTGCTCTATCATGTAGTAGCTTCCTCCTTCTGTTGTACAGTTTATTTATGGCAGGGGTCCACCAGACTGGATGCCTGCCTTTGGATGATTGGGTCTTGGTTTTGTTTGGGATAGCATGATCCATGCATTCCTGGAGATGTCCGTAGAATGCGTTTATATAGGATTCTGCAGTTTGGGCCATAGTTTCCACTGGCCCTGGGGCCTTGAAGGATTCCACTTCAGTTTTGAGAAGAGAGAAGTTCGCTTTTGAGAAGTTTTTCACTGTGGTTTTCTGGGCTGGGGGTGGGGTCAGGATGTGGACATCCAGTGAGATTAATTTATGGTCTGATCTTACCAATGAGGGATATACTTCTGGTGTGGAGCATAGCGTCCCCATGTTGGTAATGATCAGGTCTAGTATGTTGTCCCCTCTTGTGGGAGTGGTGACTAGTTGTTCCATAGCATTTGAGTTTATAATTTCCAGGAACCTTTGGGCTAAGGTGCTGGGGCTTGAGTAGTGCTCCCAGTCAATGTTTGGGTAGTTGAAGTCACCCAATATAATGGTGTTCGGAGAGATCTTCATGTTCTACAATGTTTTCAGGAAAGCCGAGTGGGATTCCTGACTTTGAGAGGGTGGTCTGTAGGATGCTATAAACTGAAAAGCAGTCTTGCCCACTGTTAGTTGCACATGGATGGTCTCTGATACTTCGTGCAATGCCACTAACCTGGAGGTGTGGATATCCTTGATAAATATGGAAACTCCCCCTCCTTTTGTGGTTCGGTCCGGGTTTTGGGGCTGAAAAGCATGATATGAGGTATAGCCTGGTAGTGCTGGGGTGCTCTCTGGAGCCTTGAACCAGGTTTCTGTCACTGCACAGATATTGATTTTCTCCATACTGAGGAGAGCTTCGAGTGCGTGCATCTTGAGGTTAAGACTTCCGGCGTTTAGCAGCATTACCCTTAGTTTCTTGTTCCTTGTGCTGTCTATGGGGGTGGGTTTGACTTTTGAGCCTTGCCTAAAAAAGGCAGTATGGGGGTGGCAAGAGCCTTTGCCAATATCTGAAAGCCCAGTGGTGACAGGTGCAAGCTGTCCCTAGCGAAGCAATGTGGCTTGTCGAGCATGTCATCCCAGGCTGACAGACACTGGATCCCCTTTGAATGACACCAACATTTTAGCCAGTTGTTAAAATCGATCATTTTGTCTTTGTACTGTGGCATCATTCTAGGTGAGGGTAAGATGCTGCTCAAGGTCAGGGTCATACCAGCCTGGGCTACATGATCAGAGAGCTCCTCTATGTCTCTTTTCATGTAGTCCAGGGAGGTACGTCTCAGGTCATTCACACCAGCATGTACAATGACTGAGTCATATTTGTATTTGCTTTGGAGTGACCTGAGTGCTTGCGTTATGTGGCGGATCCTAGCACCCGACAGGCAGCTCACCATGACCTTCTCTTTATTCAGCCTGGTGAGTGGGACGTCAGTGTGTCTGACAATAGAGTCACCTATTACAAGAGTATCAGGTGTGTTGTTCAGCCTTAAGGGCTGTGGCTGCTTGGCACACTGACTTTGTGGGCTATGTGTTGTGCGTGTTTTGTTTTGAGGTAGCGTTTGCTTGGATGTCTGCTTTGGAGGTCTCTGTTGCTTAGGTAGATTTTTATTTAGAGCCTCCGAGTATGTTTTTGTGTATTTATGTGTTTGGTTCGCTGATGTGGTGGGACTATGTGATACTGGAATTGTGTTGTGTGAGGTTACCTTCTCCTCCTGACTAGTTACACCAGTTTTGAGATGAGAGAGATCAGCCTCCAGTTTGGCTAAATAGTTGCATCTCTCACATATATTTGAATCTGTTTGGAGGAGGAGAGGGTTGTCCGTGTACATGAGACAGTTGTAACATTGCCTCAAAATTCCCAGATTCACCAGCTGGACTGGAGAGGAAACCATTGACTGACCTTTGGACATGCTAGATTAATATAGGGAAACTGAATTTAAGACGGACCAATAGGGGACAGGGTAATCGTAGAGAGTATAAGAGTTAGTAGTGCTTATGGTTTAATAGTGCTAACTTGTAGGATTACTTAATTGGACCAGTGAAGGACCTTAGAATGAGAATATGGTGTTTAAATTGAGAGATAGAGCAGTTCTAAGGGAAAAAGTGAAGAGCAGACTTTGTGGAGCCAGGAATAGTTTAAACCCAATTAGGCGGTGCTGCCCGCTGTTGCGCTATGCACAAAACCACGCAAAACCGTGCAAAAGAGGGTTTTAAGAGAGGAAGATGAAGGAGTTTTGGAATTGACCCAAAATGGCCAATAAAACTACAGTTTCAAGTCAGTAACCACTCCCACAGGGGCAGGCAGGCTGCTCAATGTTTCTCACTGCCACTGATCAACAGAGAGACTTCCCTTTAGCCCAAGCAAAAATGGCCTCACAGAAACTTACAAACAGTTCAAGAACAGCAAGCCTGTAACTGAACTTTTTTAAATCTCAGAAAAGTGGGAAAAAAGCAAGATTTTTTTGTTTGTTTTTTTCAGAGATAGCAGATGTTCACAAGTATTAACAAGTTATAACAGTGCAGTAAATGACCCCACACAAGAGTGCTAGGCCAAAGACAGATAAAATGCAAGTTTTGAGAAAAAAACAATTTTAAAAATAAATGCAAACAGGAAATTCAGTAAACAGCTTTAGGTTGTGCTCTAAATACAGTTACTAATGCAGAAATCAAGTTTAACAAGTCAGAAAATGCTCAAAATAGGCGGCTATGCAGAAAAACTTAGCAAATAAACAGAGGAAAAATACTTAAAATCTCAAAAGTGGCTCCTTTCTTCTCTCAGCATTTTCTCCTCTTGGTGGGTGCTTCACCAACAGCCAACAAGCCTGAAAAGAAGCCAAAACCACGAGGCAACCAGGTTTTAAGAGAGGAAGATGAAGGAGTTTTGGAATTGACCCAAAATGGCCAATAAAACTACAGTTTCAAGTCAGTAACCACTCCCACAGGGACAGGCAGGCTGCTCAATGTTTTTCACTGCCACTGATCAACAGAGAGACTTCCCTTTAGCCCAAGCAAAAAATGGCCTCACAGAAACTTACAAACAGTTCAAGAACAGCAAGCCTGTAACTGAACTTTTTTAAATCTCAGAAAAGTGGGAAAAAAGCAAGATTTTTTTTGTTTTTTCAGAGATAGCAGAGGTTCACAAGTATTAACAAGTTATAACAGTGCAGTAAATGACCCCACACAAGAGTGCTAGGCCAAAGACAGATAAAATGTAAGTTTTGAGAAAAAAACGATTTTAAAAATAAGTGCAAACAGGAAATTCAGTAAACAACTTTAGGTTGTGCTCTAAATACAGTTACTAATGCAGAAATCAAGTTTTAACAAGCCAGAAAATGCTCAAATAGGCGGCTATGCAGAAAAACTTAGCAAATAAACAGAGGAAAAATACTTAAAATCTCAAAAGTGGCTCCTTTCTTCTCTTCTTTCTTCAGAGAAGTATATGCCAAACAGAAGGGGTACCAACACTGATTCCTGTGGGACAATGCAAGTAACAGGTTTCATATAGAAAGTGGATTCACCTATGTGGACAACATGTGCCCTGTCAGTGTGCCAGTTTGCATTCCATCTAAAAATGTAGGAGTTTATGCCAGAGTGTATCTATGATTCCTGAGTGAGGGATTGTGTCAAAAGCTTTGGCCAGGTCTAGATAAGAGATGTACCGTTTTACCATATTACCCTCATTCATGACCCTAGTGACTTTCTCAAAGAAGTCCAACAGACTAAGCAGGCAGGACCTCCCTTTGACAAAACCAAACTGGGTCTGGTCTAGTGTTTGGAAGTTTCATGTCATTATTAATCAAATGCATGATAATTTCCGATATAGCTTTGCAGCTAAGACTGGTCAAGCTTATGGGTTTGTAGTGCTCTGAGTGAGTTGATGAGCCTCCCTTGTGCAGAGGGATGTGTGTTGCAATTCATCTTTCTTCTGGACCAAAGCCTGTCTGGAGGCTGTGGTTAAAGAGGGTTTTTAGTGGCCGTGATAAATTCTGTTTTAAAATATTTAAGAAGTGTCCTGAAATGTTGTTGGGACCCATGGAGGTTGTGTTTTTGGCTTTAGCAAGCGCAGTAAGGACCCGTTCCCTCTTAATGACAGGTAGGGGAATGGTCGCAGGTATTTCTTTGGGTGTGGTAGGAGGTGACGGGAGGAGAGGTTTGAACTGAATTTGTCAGCCAGCAAGTTTGCTATAGTTTCAGGCTAGGTGTAAATGTTGCCATTCATGATTAGGTCAACACATTGCTGAGATTTTCCTCTGAGGTTAAAAATATAATTTTAAAAAACTTTATGGTTATCTTTCATTTGGGAGGCTATCTTTGCCTTGTAGTTTGCTTTGTCAGATTTAACCAGCTCTCTGATTTATTTGTTTAGACTGGTGATTGGCTTTCTGCACTGTTTTGTCTGTTCCGTCTAGGCTTTGGAGAGGATATTTTTGTTGAATAGCCTATTTATGCTAGGGGTCCACCAGGATGGTTTATTTTTGCCAGTATTCATAGGTTTGACTCAGACAGGTACTGTCTCCTTTATACTGCTATGAATGTGGTTATACAGTGCTTTTGTGTACAGCTCAGAGTAGGATTTAGTGTCATCCAGGTTTGGAGGGGCTTGGAGGCTTATAAGCTGTCACTTAGTTTGAGGTAACTGGCCTCAGCAAAGTTCTTAACATGTTTGGAGTTTGATGAGGGTTCCAGGTTAGTTTTCTTACTAAAGGAGATCATTTTGTGGTCAGATCTTACTGGGGGGAGTTAATTCACTGGAAAGAGCAGTATCTCCCCATGTTTGTGCGTACTAGGTCTAGGACATTTGTCTGTCTAGTTAGGGGGCTAACTAGTTGCTCCAGGGTGTTTGTATTGACAAATTCCAGAAACATCTGAGCAAGTGACCTAAAGGTTATATACGTCTCACAGTTTATGGAGGGGTAGTTGTATTAATCCATAATTATGCTGTTAGGCTGAATGTTAATAGATTCCAGTAGGTTTAGATAGGAGATATGGTTTTCCAGAGTCATGTAAGGGGATCTGTAGCTAGGAAGGATATGATAGGTGGTCGCACCTGTGGTTAGTTGGGCATGGAGTAGCTCAAAGAAGCCATGTTGTTGGACCTGTCTAGCAGTGTGCTTGTCTGTTATGAACACTGTGTCACCTCCTTTCTTTGTTTTATCCTGAGCTGAGGGAGATAGAAATGTATTAAAGACACTGAAGCTTTTGATAGCCAAGGTGCTCTCCATGGTTCTGAACCATGTTTCCATGACTGCACATATGTCTGCTTTCTCCAGGGTGAGGAGTGCTTCCAGAGAGTGCAGTTTTTTTATTTAAACTCCTTGCACTGAGCAGTAGTACCTTTAGGTAGTCATGAGTGATTTTTGTTATGTTGCATGATTTAACAAATTGGCACAACCTAAAAAAGGCACTATGGGGATAGATAAAGTTGTTGCCAGTATCTGGAATCCAAGTGGTAGCAAGTGCAAACCATCTCTGGCAAAGCATCATGGTTTGTTAGTCATGTCTCCCCGGGCTGAAAGATATTGGATCCCCTTGTTGTGACACCAGAAACTAAGCCAATTGTTGAAGTCAATCTATTTTTGCTGGTACAGTAGCATCATTATCAATGGTAAAAGTAGGATGCTACTCAAGGCTAGATTGAGACCTGCCTGGGACACATAATCAGAGAGCTGCATCATGCCTGTCTTAATATAGTCCAGTGAGGTATACCTTAGTTCATTTAAGCCCACATGGACTATGACCATGTCATAGTGGTACTTGTGGATTAAAGACCTAAGTGCATGCATGATCTGGCATATCCTGACTCCAGAAAGACAACTCCCTGTGATTGTCTCCTTGTGTAGCCAGGTAAGGGGGGCATCAGTATGTCTTGCAATGAAATCCCCAATAGCTAGAAAGTTAGGTTGTGTGGTGTGTTGCCTTATGGGTTTGGAAGCTGGGCTACTATGATTTTCAGAGTTATGTGTTGTGTGAGGTGCTGTCTTTTTTGAATGTGTGCAGGGCCACTGAGAGATGCTTTTAGGAGGTCTTAGAGGTTTTGGTAGATTATATGTGAGTATCTCTGCATATTTAGGCCTATGTGTTTGTTCCTTACTTTTGGTAGTGAGTGTTTTGGGTGTAAATCTGACAACCTGGCTTACATTTTTGTGGGTGCATGTGAAAGCTTTGTCTCAAATGACATTGTGTATGTACATTTATCATACACTGTGTTTGTCTGTTCTAAAATGAAATGGCTATCAGAGAATATGAGGCAGTTACTACGCTGCCTCAGGATGCCCATATCCACCAGGCCACAAACAGAGATAACAGCGAAGTACCTATCCATTATACCAGCTCCTTACTATATGAAAGGAGTAGGTGAGAGTCACTTAAATGTCTAAGTGAGAGTGTTTAGAAGTATACTATAAGATGACCTGCAGTGGTGCTGCCCTTTGTGCAAACTATCAGCTCTTCAAGCAGCTATGAACAGTGGGAGACTGTGGAAAGTATTTCCTATAGAGGCTTTTAAACTGGAGAGGTTTGATCATATTTAAGGAACGGGTAACTTTGTTTGCATGATGCACAAATGTGAGGCTTTTGTACCAGAAGGATGACAGACTTTCATATAGTTAAGCCCTCAGGCCTATCAGATAAATACACAATACGCCTTCCATCAGCAGTTCCCAACTCAGATGGGTTGAATCAGCCCTCTGCTCTTACTAGAGTGCAGAGTAAAACCCTCCTAATGTAAAACAAACTGGTTTTGAACTCAAGTGCAGTAACAAATGCCTTACATCAAAAGGCATAACTCCTAAAGTATCAGGAATCCTTGGAAATAGTTAACAGACCTACAAACACCAACAAACTTTGCAAAACTTAGAGAAATATTTTGGCAAACTCAGAATAGTTTTTGCAGTATCAGAGGAGGATAGTAAGTATCAGATGATTGTTAAAATGACCTAAGAGCAGTACAGTAGCAAACAGATGGTGTTTCTTTAACAAGTGCAGGCTGAAAAACAGTGATAAATTCAACAAGATCAATAAATGTAGCACTGAACTGTTAGAGCAAGTGCAAACAAAAAATAAAAAAATAAAAATAAAATAAAAATAAACAAATAAAAATACAGATGATTTTAGATGCAAGCCAAGGTCTTGTAGTCACAACTGTATAAGCCAGGCACAGGGAAGATCTGAATAAATGAGCACAGTCTCGCAAAAATGTAAAGCTTTTATACCAGCAGGATGTCATGGTAGCTTAACTGTGTTAAACTTTACACTGTCATGCAACTGATGTTTTATAGTTATCCCGTTTTACTTAGTACATACAACATCCTAACATTTGTATTTAGTCCTACAGTAAGGCAGTCTTCATACAGCTTGTCAGTTACATACTGCATTCTTTCTGTTGTTTTGCGACAGTGCCTTGCAGTTCATCACAAGTAATTTGGTCCTGAGGATGCAGTTCTATGTTTACAGCTGAAAAGTAGGTTGCCTTGGATAGTGGTACATTTATGTCAGAGTGGTTCTGCCCTTAAAAGAGGTCAAAGAAAGCAAATGCAGTTGTACATTTGTGAAGCTTATCACATGATAAGCAGATGTGGTTTGGTCATGGTTATATTTTTCACCACTGATGAAATCAAAGCTTGACTAACACTTACAAGCTCCTGATTCCTGCAGAAACAGCAGTGTCTCACTGCCACCTAAATGTGTGGCTGCAAACCTGGGGTATTCTCTCAGAGTCTCAACATTTACCACCTGCTCACTCAGCTATTTCAAGAAAATCAGGTAAGATTGTTTATTTTTGTATTGTCCCTGTCATGGAAACTCCAGTCTGATACTTGTGTAAAGAAATTAAGCAGATGAATACTCCCAGGAAATGACTGCAGCAAGCATACAACTTGGAGGAAATGCCAAAAGATTATGGCAAAATGAATTGTGAGGCATTGAATAGATGACCTTAGTAGGGTGTCTTTCCAAGTAGTGTGGGGCTCATACTCGTACCTCGATTTGATTTGACATTGTGCTTTAGATTTCCCATTCACCTACCTGCATTTGTAAATCCTGCATTAGACTGTCAGCTATCACTGTTTGTTTGTCTTTTCGTCTTTTCCCGGTTAGGGGTCACCACAGCGGAACTCCGGTCTGCTAATGATTGGCAGTAGATTTTTACGAACGCTGAAGTGTCAGCTCAAGGTTCAACCTTTAACGAAGGCACGCCCATTATGCATGTCTTTTGAACGCCCACCCAACCACTGGGAGGACATGCAGACTCCACACAGAAGGCACTCCCCGCACTCCAGCCGAGAATCGAATGAGAGAACCTCTTGCTGTGAGGCAACAATGCTACCGCTGCACCACTGTGGGTCTCTCACTGCAAAATCACCATGATATGTTAAACCTTGATCTTGACCCCAGTTCCTGCTGAGATTCTCTAACATAGTGGATTTTCCATCCAAACCTGTATATGGATTTCCTTTCCTTCTTTCTCTATCAAAGCAAATTCCAACCATGAATGTATTACTGGAGGGAGGAAAAGCTCACTTGTGATCATTAACTTTCCAGGATTTACAGCTATTTTCTGAGTAAACTGCATATCATCTCCCTGGATTTGAGGACTCTTCTTTGCTTTTTTATACAGTGGAAATGTTCAAATTAGATCATGCAGCTTTCTTATAGTGTGGTACCTGAACAAACAGGGAGGGATAACAACCTACTTCCTATGCATGGAGATGCTCTGAGTCTAGAACTAGATGATGTCATGCTATTCCCTCCTTAGGTGAGTCCATATCCCAGGGGATCAAATCTGCCCATAACTGTCCTGAGCCAGTGGTTCATACAAAAGTAGATTTTGGGTTTCTACTACATTCTCCCTTTTCAGACCTTTTCATAGATGTAAATAATGTAGTTCTCACTTGGTCCAGATATTTTCAACAGAATGGGTAAAAATAAGAAGCGGATTTATGTTCCGTTTCATGGAAATATTTTTTTTACCTCTGCTTTGCCATCATTTGTGCCATTTACACATCTTCTGTTGATGGTCAGGCTAGAGACATAAGTTCATACTGGTTTCCTCTTGTTCATTCTAGTGAACCTAGTTTCCAGCCCTTAATATCATTACAATAATAATCCTCCTTTATGTTCTGTATTCCTGCACTTCATAAAGAAAATTCAGTCTATTTGTTTTCTTTTTTTGGTTCTTCACCAGTGCTGCATCTACTTTACCTGCAGGAATACCAGGACATTTCTCTTACCTGCTACCAAAAGATCATATTTATCAGCCTCTCTCAGACCAAATGCTGTACCTTGACTGTGGGAGGAGAGACCATCTGGGAGCACAGACTGAACTATCTCCATGTCAGGGGATTATGGTTTGGCTCTGGTGCTACATCTTTCTCTGTGCCCACTTGTGGACACATTTGTATAGTAGGTTACATGGCTCCGCGTGGCTGTCAAGGATACTACCACATGTAGGTCTGCAGTCTCAGGAAACAGCTCTATATTGCCATGTCTTCCTCCTTCCAAGAAATCTACACATGAACCATATCCCATCAGTCTGGCAGGTGGTGCCTTTGCAGGATGACCTTCCTGCTTCCTGTCCCCCAAGATGCTCAAGCTTGTGTACACCACTCACTCTCCTTTCTCCTTAACTAGCTAGTATCTTAATTGCCCAGGCTGAGTAACTGAATCCATAAATTCTAGAGAAGCTCATGTGCCTACACCTCAGAGGTGGGTGAGAGTTAACAATAATATGAGAGCATGAGTGCTTTAAGCTATCTTCTCCTATGTCACCCAACTAAAATTAACCATTGAAACATGGCGCTTGAGAGCAGATTAGGTTCTTAGCCAACCTAATCTTCCCATTACTCTATCTTTTGGAATGCTGCTTTGTCAATTGCTTCTTTCCTTTTGTTTTTTCCAACCAGCTTAAGTCATTCCCTGCAGTACAACTCTTTTGAATGTGTGTTTTAACTCCCAGAGGGTATGGAGTGAGCCTTTAAAAAAATGAACTTATCACCATACAGTTCTAACAGATACTCATTGACAAAGGTCAGATATCAGTACAATTGTTTGCCATCATGTTTGCTTCAAGATAAAATATTCTGATATCTTGTATGTAGCATGGTTTTGGAGTTATTATTGCAGATATGAACAAGCCATATTTGACTCCTAGATGCACAATAAGAGGTAACTGCAGAAACAGCTGGAGCCCCACACGTCTGTAATGATCAATACACATGATGTCAGTCCCCCAAATTATTAAACTACTACCTGTTTGGAAAAGTTCTTCAAGTCCTCCACTACCCTTTCCAAGAAAACAAATTGATTCCTTGTTTTTGCTATAAGTCTCCCAACTTGTATCTCTAGATTGTAACTCTAGTTCTTAATTTTTCTTTTGAGACAATAAACTCAGCTGAATGATATAGTCTGTTGAGATACTTACATGTTTTTGTGATGTCCACCTCTTCCTTCTCTCTTCATGACTGCACATATTAAGCTTTTTTAGTCTTTCTTTACAGGTTGAATGTCATACACCATTTTGTTGCCCTCCTCTGTACCGTCTATTTTCTTGCCTATATGTTGGTAAAAATTAGACCTCCATGAGCAGAAACAGACCTTCCAATAGGATCATACTAGCTGTTGACATAGAAGAATGATAATGTCTTTTTTATTAGTGATGCCTCCTCCTCTTCTTTTGCTTACTGGTACTTGTCCTGTATCCTCTGACATTTTGTCACACTGATTGCTTACTATCTTATGTGAATATCTGTGGCTCCCATTTTGTGTTTGTTCTTGGCTCTGCTTCTAGTTCAGCTGTATCTTCCTCTGGTTATTGCTTCCCAGATACATTATCTTCCATTTCTGGCAGTGAGTTTAAGTTGGCAGGCATTAGGTAGTTTCACCGGTGTTTTCAGCTTCATTTCTACCTTTTCTTCAGTTTGCTGTGTATTGATCATGTTGTATATTGTGGAGTCATCAGCGAAGAAGCATATATTTTCTAGGCCTAATGGCATTCTTTACCAGATATTCTGGTTGCCCTCTGTAGAACCTTAGTAAAGACACCTATCTAACAGTTGTGTAGTTCAAATGTTGTTACCATGTCATTAACCAGTACCTTTGTCAACTGACTGCCCTCAACCCCAGCCCCGTGAGAAACTGTACTAATCAGTATCTGCTCAGGCCATCCAGAAATCATCTCTACACTGAAAAAAGCCACAGTCTCAGTCCAGAAGAACTGACAGAGCAAATATATTGTAACCCTTCCTGGGTCTAGACACACTCAAATTTGGGTTAGTGAATCACTAAGTCTGTCAAAAGATATCCATCAAATCCAGGCCACACAGAAAGGTCCCGACTAGTACACTGAATCCACAATTTCCAAAGAGACATCTTTGATCTTAGCACTGTAAAGACACTGGCTGTAACCCTGTCTTTGTCCAGTGCTGTTAGTATGGAGTCATTGTGCCTGACAAAAGAGTCACAACTTGCTGGTTTCTCATGGAATTTGAGGCTGTAGATGGTTTGCAGTATATATCCTGGTGATGTAGTTTTCATAGCTTGGCTAGGCAAAGTGTGGAAGGAGAATTAAACTAAGAGAAGGCATTAACTAATTTTGGACAGCTGAAAACAGTTTAGTGCAGCCACACATACAACATTGAACACAGCTGGTACAACAACTATTAAGCAAAAAGGGTTATGGTGCACAATTAATAGAGGCCCAATGCATACTACAGCAATGCCATAGTAAAGAAATGCTCAGCTAGAAACTGATGGCACCATTACACAATTGTGTGCTGTTTTCAGCAATGCAGCTATTCCGAAATGCTCAGCAAACATGCTAGTCAATGTCCAAATATCCTGCAAAGTTGTCCCAACACTCTATGGGCCTTACTTTATAAAACCATTGTTTATAATATGATGT
Organism: Protopterus annectens; assembly: GCF_019279795.1. Classification (NCBI taxonomy): domain Eukaryota; kingdom Metazoa; phylum Chordata; order Ceratodontiformes; family Protopteridae; genus Protopterus; species Protopterus annectens. The sequence goes on along the minus strand of NC_056734.1, from coordinate 645,889,908 downwards.
TCTGCTATTGATCCGGAAATGATTGTTTAAAACATCACAGTAGCAGTTTGAAATCAATACAGTGGCTAGGAAAATGTTTCTGTTATTCACCCATTTGGTCTACTATGAAAAATGTAGAGAAAAAAAAAAAATCAAAGAAAAAAAACTTAATAACAAGTAAATATAACTGCAACATGGTAGTTGTGCATATAGAGGTGAATGGTTTGGGGCAAAACTCCCTTTGGGAGATGCAAAATGACATGTCTGAGCTCTCTGTGCAGATCCAAAAAGCAGGCAAGATCCTGACCTGAGCAGAATCCATCATTCTTCATGCATGGTGACTAAATGTAAAGAAAATATGGTTGGTGTCAATAATTGGCTAAATAATTGGTGTCATTTTAAGAGTAGCCAGTATGTGTCAGCATTGAATCAGATACTTAACAGACCTTGCTTAGCAAAGTGTGGTCTGCATATCACATTCAAAGGCTTTTGCATAATAGCTGAAGCTCTTGCTACCCCATATTACTTTTTATAGGCAAAGTTCAGATAATGAACATTCCAGCACAGCAAATTTATTATTATCAACAGGATCAAATTAAGGATCTATTCAACACAAGGCATCTAAGCAACAAACTGACCAATCCTCAGTCACTCCTGCATTTATCAGTCATCCATATACGGGTATCCACTGAAATATGGTTTAAATGTCCAGGAAGCCCTCTGACTACAGTTAGTTTTAGTGCCTGCCATTCCTTCAGACCCATTGACAAAGGTTGTGGTGTGTCCATGTTTGTCAGAGACCACATCACTTCTATATAGATTCCCAGAGATCCACAAATGGAGGTTACTGAACATCAAATCATGCTAAACAAAAATCAAATATCAGTTTACTGCCTGTTAAAGGAAACCTTCTTTGACTCCAGAAGTTCATTTTAGGTTCATAAATGTCAAAGATTAACTCAACATAAATAAGAACCCTATCATTCTGGACTACCCATCAGTTGTCTGGAGTACCTGCACCTCAAATATAGGCTATATATCAAAGTTGTTGGATATACTAAAGAGAATCTTAATGGACCAGGTTGTTAACAGACCAACTAAATGACAAAATATTCTTCACGTGGTAGTTGCAAATGTAGCTCCATGATCCAATCACCTGGTAGTTGCAAATGTAGCTCCATGATTCAAAAATCCCATAGAAATTCCCCATCTGCTTAAGCCAGGCCATAAGCTAGTAACTTTCCCTCAAACTATCTAAATATCCTGGAAGCAATGTATCAGAATTCAAATACTCCAGATGCAAACATCTCATCATATTCTATGATGAAGTCTTGAAATTCACTTATGAAAAAATCACTCCAGACACTATATCAGCAGACAGAGTCAGACATTAGTTTTATACCTGCATACATAAATATACAGCAGTCCCATCTGGATCCAAATACAGAAATATACCAACATAAATAAAGTCTAGAATTAAAGGAAAAAGTCATTAGAGTATATAACAGATTGAAAGACTCCCCCGGTCAAAGAAAATGATTGCAATTTGACCAAAGATTTAAATTCACTAACAGATCTACTAAGGCAGCCAGTGAACTCAGGTTGGCATCTGAAGCCAATGACAATTACAAATCCTTCTTTAGTTATCTTAGAAAAGTAAGAAACAGCAGTCAGTGACATACAGTAACAATACTAAATGGCAAAACATACTCAGATCTGGTGGACATTATCCATATACTAGCATATAAATGTACTGCATATTTTACTTTTCAGATGATTATTCAATGTCCTATGATTCCCATATTTGTAAAATTCTATATCATCTCAAAAGAACATGCACTGAAAGTGCAGTGCAAGACTAAAACTCTTCCTTCAATGGATTGGATAAAGTACATGGCTGCATGTTAAACAGTACTGAACATGCCCTATTGCCCTGGTGGAACTTCTCCATAAGCTATTTAACCTAAGCCTGGCTACAGGTTCAGTCCCAAAAGTACAGCTTACAGCACTTGTTGTGTTACTCCATAAAGGTAGCCCATCAGCCTGAAGAGTCTCATTTTTAATGCCATGAAACACATTATAACAAACTTGATTAACATCACTGACACTAACAATCTTATCAAGCTAGATACATTTTTAAAGCATAGATCCTGCATAATAAACTGTTAAACATATTCAGAAAGGCAACATAAGCTGTCGACAGTGGCCATATTGTACATACGGCCTGCCATGATTTGGTCAAGGCATTCAATGCCATCCCCCATGTTAGCATAATTTGAAAACTAAGTGGTATGCTGGGTAGCAAATTGGCTAAAAGACAGAAGCAACATAGTACGTGTAGCAGGAGCAGCATCAGAGAACATGAAGGTGGTGACTGGTGTCCCAGAGGGCTAAGTGCTGAGACTACTTTCATTCAGCTTTTAATTTTCTTACATATAGACTAAAAACCAAGACCTATGGAAAAGCAGGTCTGTGAATGACTAAAAACTGAAAGTCATTGTCAAAACCACTTCTGACACAGTAGCCCACCAGCAGGAACTTAAATCTAAAAATCTGTAAGAGGTGCTTAGTATATGTTTGGAGCATTTTGGGGTGGCATATAATACATGATAGCAAAGGGCAGTTATGGCTGATATGGCTTGCTGGATGGTCAGTATATAGCAAAAAACAAGGGTACCATTATTATTATATTTTATAACAACCTCTCAATCAGATATGGTGTACCTTCTCAGAAAGGGAATTATATA